>NW_019384975.1:247933-368786 GCF_000671375.1 Centruroides sculpturatus | reverse complement strand
AAAAAAAAAAAAAAAAAAAAAAAAAAAAAAAAAAAAAAAAAAAAGAAACCATTTTAATTTTTCATAAAATGTAATTGAATTTAATAACTATGATCTTATTTTACCAAATTTAATTAAATCTTACATTAAAAATTTATGATATATATATATATAATGACATATGTTATAAGTAAATCTATAATGTTTTTCAGAAAAAGTTGACCAAATATGTATACAAAAAATATAAAATAATAATAAAATTAAATTCAAAACATCATAAATATTCTTATGACATGCAGAATGTCATCATTATTTCTGATTATTTAAATAAATTGTAATCTTTCTTTCTAAATTTGCAATTTATTATTGATTTGAATTCATATTGAATAACTTTTCACATCAATATGTGATTATTGGTGATTATATTAACTCAAATAGGTTAGCAGCAGTCATGTTTTTAGTTTTATTTTAAGTAGACAGCTGTCTACTTTCATATTCATTTTTCAGAAATGAGTAGAGATAAAGATTAATGAGTAAAGGAATTTCTTAATTTATTTTAACTTTTTTTAAAACCTTCAAAGTAGAAGTCATTCAAATTTTCTTATAATATAAGCAATAAAATAAATCTTTAAATAAAAAGTTACAAGGTTTTAATATACTTTTGTTATTCATTTTTTAATATATTACCATTTTAAGTGATGTATTTTTTTCAAATGCTATTCTATTTTTACATTCTGTGAATAAAAAATTTTGTGGTATTTTTTCCTTGATGATTATAGCAGCTTAAAAGCACTGACTTTGAACATCGTCTTTAATGAGATCCATGCAAGCTTTGGTTTTGAGTATTGAAGTCACATGTCACAGTGAAAATAACAATTGTATTGCATTTATAAACAGTACTGTTATTGCAGATGCAAAATGAATTTCTTAACAGAGGCTGTAATGTATTTAATTAATTTTGGAAATTTTGAAATTATTCATTACATCCAAGAGATGTTAGATACTCATAGGAATTCAGCAATTCTTATTCATGAAAGCAAAAAAGTGGCTTTCTTTTGTAGAGATAAATTTGTAAACAATGTTTGTTTTTAACAAGATGTGAGAATCTGGATGTCATATGAGGATTTTGAATAATGAAAAGTCGAATAGACTTTTCCCCTCACCGTTATTTCCGATTATTTCTCCCATTTTCACCCCGTTGCCCGAGGAATAGTCCCCGGACAAAGTTAGAAACAACGCAATTAACTGACCTTGAAGGACGAAGTCGTATAGGTCAACCGCGGAAGCTCCCCGGAGAACCGCAGGGTGCGGATATAGTATAGAAGATTTCCTAAAAAGGTCATCTGTACGGTGAGAAACATTACCAAAAATGGTCAGTCATCTCCCCAGGTGATGACGAATTTAACATTAATTGGCCAAGCGATGTCTGCATTGTCGTCACCCACGACGGGGGAGACTGTCATAAATCAGGGAGAACTGTCAAAAGACGTCAACAATTCTCAGATTTTTCCCACGCTGAACGGGTATATAAAGGGGTCGGATTTTCTACTCGGGGCTGAGCCAGGGTGCTTAAGCTGAAGAAACCCCTCTGCAAACCTCAAGAGCGATCATCGGAGGACGAAGACTACAAGCTCATAATTACCGCTCCATGAAAGGTAAAGGACTTTGCTTATTTTCTATTCTCTCCATATACGACGGAATTACTCCTCAGAGAAGTTGATTGAAGAAACCTCCGAAGAACTTCGTCAAGGAAGAACTCTACATATTGGGAGCGACGGAGCATACACCGTAACAGGACATCGCTTCACATAGCCTTCAAAGGACACCTCGGATTATTACAGAGTGTTTTATCAACGCCCTATATCAACGTTGCCTTCGAGGTAAACCCTTGCCATTATAATTTATCTCCCTCTAACGTGAGCTCTCTCTCGGATTTTAGCGTTAGGTTAGAGTAGATTTTAGAATACCTATTTATATCTTGATTCGCGTATGTTGTATTTAATATCTTTGTGTAAATTTTCTTAGTTATTTATTAAATGTGTTCGTTAATTTAAACCTGTGTAATCAATTGGACACCTGGTCACGACTTCTGACTCCTCCCCACTCATATTTTTAGCCCTCCTATTGCCATCCGACAACCGAGAGCGGGTCTTTCCGACCCGTGCAGATTAAGCGGTCATTAGGGTTCGACCCAGTGACCCCCTGCTACTCACACAAGATGATTCAAATAACTTTTTTATTGAAGCTAAAACAGAAATGAAAATGACTGTGGTTTATTTTGTATATGTAGTGATTTCTAAAAAGAACAAAGTAAATACAATTAAAGTTTTAAAATAAATTTGCTTATTTAGAATTAACTAGGACAATGGGCTCGTAGGAAAACATTTAAATTGTATTAAACTTCTATCAAAAATAGGATTAAATTAATCTGTACAGAGTAAAATATATTTTAATTGCCAATCACTATGGCATAGCATAATATTTTCTTATGCTACAACTTTATTTTAAATTTAAATCTGTATTATTAAGTTTAATATTGTTATAATGTTTATGGTAACTAAAATACCAAATGCAGTTGAAATTTTTTTTTATTTAAATGTTTTAAATTTAAATATTTTGTTATATTTATTTAGTAATTTGCTTTTAATCAATGATAAAAAGTCATGATAAAATGTGTATTTATATTATATATATAAAATGTAAAACACACACACACACATTGTATATATATATATATTGTAGATCAAAATGTACATAAGAAAATTCTGTTTGATGTATTATCCAAGTGGAGCATTGCCTATAGCAAGCAAATGTGTGTTTGCAATGCTATATTAATTAAAGAAATAGAGTCAGTAGAAGTTATACTCTGTATCCACTGAAACCAGTAGCAGTAGCATTAACCAAGACCAAAAGTTTTATCACTAAAGTAATATGTAATGTATTTGGCATAAAAAGGCAGATATGCAAGATGTGATGCAAGAAAATACAGTAGAACCTCGAAAACTCGGCTCTCGATAACCCGCCACTCCGGATAACTCGGCCACACCCTGGCAGGGCAAAAAAATCCTTAGTTAATTAATTTTCATTATAGACAGCTTTATAAAAGTATAAAAGCTCTCATAAAGTATTTTTCTGAGGTCTGTCTTATCAGGTAAATTACTGTACACAGTGTATTCATTAATTTTCATTTTCATGTAGTAAAGGCGCTATGCCTTCATAAAGGACGTACTTTTCCTTTGTTTAAGAGTATTTGGGCAGTTTATTCTCTGTTATATTCTCAAGTAAACAATACATACAAGTACAGTACATTATTTTCTGAGGAAACACTCGTACTTATTTTTTTAACCCCATTCCCGATAACCCGGCATTTTCACAAACTCGGCCACCCTTCGGTCCAGATTAGGCCGAGTTTTCGAGGTTCTACTGTACCTACATTCTTCTCTAACTGCACTCAACTAATACTCACACCTCAACACAAAATCCTTTAAAAATGCAACATTTTTATTCACTTTTCTAACGTTTTGGCCAGTTTGAATGGTCTTCCTTAGGAACAGAAAAATCGAATCATTCCAATTTCTATAACATTTGTTTTGGAACTTTTTAACTTTGAATTTTCTTATATGTCTGCTGCACAGACTCGTACATAAAGAATTACAATCTATATCGGTTACTTGTACCAATATATACATAAACTATACATACATATAATACCTGAATAAATAACTAAATAAATAAAATAAATAAGTAAATAAATACATAAATAAAATAAATAATGAAGAAGGCCATTCAAACTGGCTGAAAATGTTAGAAAAGTGAATAAAAAGGCTGCATGTTTAAAGGTTTTTGTGTTGAGGTGTGAGGCAAGTTTATATTTTACAAGTTACCCACAAATACATCATTTTTGCTGTTATGAAAGAAAATAATTAACTGTTGGAAAATGGTTTTCTTTCAGCTATAGTACTTGCAGGAAAATGCAACTTTTCCTTCTCAAATGAATATATAACATTAGAACAAATTATATTCTTTTGAAAGCATTTATGAATTGATATTGAGAAAAATTTGGAAGCTGGAGTAATCAACAATTAATTAAAATGGAAACAATTACTGTATTTTTCTGAGTATAGTGTGCACTTTTTTGCCCAGATTTATGAGAGGAAAATAAGGATGTGCATTATATGTGGGTAGTACTAATTCCATATTTTATATAAATGTTTTTAATTGTTTTATTTATGTTTATGAGTTAAAAAGTAACTGTAGAAATTGATAATGACAGTGATGAAGCATTCTTGGTCTTCTATGATGCATAATATTGTAAATTTGTTACCAGTACATAAAATTTCTTGTTTCAAAATATGTTAAAAAATAAATTTTAAAATTCCTTTATAATACAAAAAACAATTGTTTAAATATAAACAAATAAAAATTTGAATTAAAAAATTAAAATAAAAGATTTTTCCTGAAAGTTTGGGCCAAAATTGTGTGCACACATTATAATGGCAAAATACAATATTGGGAAGTTGGAAGTAATGAAGGACATAAGCAGGGGAGACCAAAGCTGAGATAGAGACAAGGTGGCAGAAGATTTGGGAGAGAGGAGATGGAGAAGAGAGGATGCCCTAATAGATAGAAGTGGAGAAGACAGATTAAAGATGGGAATGCTGACCCATATAAACATGGGAAAAAGAAGATTAATTAAATCTATAATGTATAAAGCAATGATATAAACAGTAGAGAAGATGGTATTATGGAACCCCAATTACATTTTAGTGAATTGTAAACAAGGTATCATAACTACACCCACATTTTTTGTGTGAAAAGTACCAGTAACTATTACACTAAATGTTCCTAATTGGATTTTTCGCTGGTGTAACTATAAGTATGGTTTTTGAAGGCTTTTGTACAAAAAGTCAGAAAGTAGGCTTACAGAAAATCAGGTGGTAATATGGAACCTTACTGTATACAGTAGAGCCTCGATTATCCAACCCCCAATTAACCGACCGTCCTAGTTGGCAAATTTCAAATGTCCGCTAGTGATGTGGCACTACAATATTTGGCTATGTCTTGGCTACTTTAATATTATTTTTACGTGTTTTAGCTGGCAACACTCATTCGACCATGAAAGGGAGCCAGTATTTAAACGAGGCTTAATTTTCTAATTTTTAACGATACAATAGCGACGATTATTATTTTAAAAAATTTTTGTTAGGCTTAACATCGATGAAAATTCAACGCGAAGTAGGTTAATAGCGATATACTAATATACTAANAGTCCGAAAGTAGGCTTAGAGAAAATCGGGTGGTAATATGGAACCTTACTGTATATTTTCAAAAAAATGCTTTAATGTAGCCAAAAACAAATAGGAAAGGACAAAAAATGTTAAATAATTACAAAATTATTTACTCCAATGTATTTTATCGCAAAAATGCTTTTATAATAGAAAAATATGACCTCCATCAATGATATATATTCCAGCAGCTCTTTTTTGATATTCTCAGAAAGAATTGACTTTCTACCTAGTGTCTTTTTCACAAATTGCTCTGGACAAATTGCACCAATGGGAGTTCGTATTTCACGCATCGCCATCTTGAACTTATGTCTGTCAAGACCAAAATTTAAAAAATGCAAACATCACACAGATTAATATGTACTCCTAAGTCTCTGAAACGGAATACATGCACCAGTGAACCTACAACTACACGATTTATATTTTAAAAATAATTAAATTCACTTAGCATTCAAAACTTGTGAATTTTGAAAAAAAAAAACAAATTTGCTGATTAAATATGGACAACCATTTAACTGAAGTAAAATGGGTTTTCCCTTGCTACGGATGTCTGCCTAGTTCAGTTCATCCACAATCCGCTACAGTTTGCCTTTATTACCAGTTCGAAATGGCGTGGTTCCATAATACCACCTTTTCCTCTATAATTTGCTATGCAACATTTCAGAAACAAAAAATGAATCATTCTGTTATTCAATGGTTGAGACTAGCATTACATAATGTTTTTGTAAACACTTTCCCTACCCCATTGAATACATTTTAATGATTACCTGCATGCTCACCCACCCATATCTGCATTAAATAATTTATGAACAGACTCTAAGGAATAAGATTTGCAGTAAGAAAACAGCAAAGAAGCTTAAGAACCTGAAATTGCAAATTATTCTGCATGGAGTGCAAAAATGGATTGAACATTTGAAAAAAAATGTATCACTCTAAATGGTGTTGAAAAATGAATGTTTATGACTAAAATAAAGAATTTTTAGTACTTTTTTTTAAAAAAATAGTTCTATTATTCTCTTTCCAAACTAATTTTATAAAAATGAAATCTTATTTATCAATCAATTCTTTTATTTTGTGTTATACTGAAATATTTGTTCAATTCTTATTGTGCATTATGATGTCTATTGGCTTGCCTAGTGATATGCCAGAATTTTATGGCAGTATTTTTTATATTGTTCATATAAATTATAACTTTTTATTCAATGATAAGGTTTATATTGGTTACAATATAATATTTTAAAATACTGTTTGATTAAAATAATACTCAATTTATGAAAATAAAATAGATAGATATTATTGTTTAATTACAGTTATAAGTAACAATAAAATAAGTTATAAATACTTTTTTAAGATTGGACATAAAATTTATAGAATACTAAGAGAAAGTAAGAAATTGTTATCTTTCATTCTCATTTAATGTAGAACTAAAGGAATGATATATTTTATTTTTATTTTCTTTCCTTAAATTGTAATTCATTAATATCTTAATTATCCTAATTCTGTGTGTAAATATTCTGGTTAATTTAGCATTATTTATAACTGTATTTGTACAGAAGTTTTAAACTTTTGGAATGCATCTTTCACATTTATTCATATTTGTTTATCTTAGAGTTTTTATGTATGAATAAATTTTTGAAATATCTTACTCATTAATTATAACTAACTAACTAACTAACTATAATTGCAATGTACAATTTTTTATTTGCAATATTTTATTAAACATATACATATATTTTTTCTTTCAGAAATAATATGTCTCAAATGACACGAGGTGGATCCTTGCCAGTTAGTTACTTACAGACTATGGTTCAACCTCATATGGTTGCTCAACAAACAGTTGATTTAGCATATCATCAACAATCTCAACAACAGCAGCAGCAACAACAACAGCAGCAGCAGCAGCAGCAGCAGCAACAACAACAACAACAGCAGCAACAGCAACAACAACAGCAGCAGCAACAACAGGGTAACAATAACAATAATAAGGTTGCATCTCCGCAAATTTACTTGAGCAATCCAGCAGGAATGATGTGGAATTACTTTAATTTTATGCCACAATATCAACAAACTGGTCATCAATTAATTGTACAGCCAACAACACACATGTCTCAATCTCAACCACCACAGAATTTTTGCATGATAAATGCAAGTGGACAACCAAATACGTCTCCTTTGGATTCAAATTATCTCTTAAATTTTCGTGGTTCTAATACTACAGCTAATGTTGTTGGTCACAATTCTACTGCAGCCTCAAATAATGTTGCATCTGTTTTATTTAGGGAGAGTATTGCAGAACAAATATCACAGTCTCCACTTAACCAGAATATGTCTTTAAAAAATTGGCAACAAGACAGTTCTTGTGGCCCTTTGAATGATCCTTCTCATTGTCCTCTGTCTACATTGGCAATACAAAATAATTCTCGTCACGGATCTAATCCTTCACAGGTAAAGTTTTTAATTTTTCAAAACTTTTTAATGATAAAATATTTAATTATAAACTATATTATTATTAATTTTTTTAAAGATGGTAACTAGAGCTGTTGGACAAACAGGCTTGCCTTCCCAACTACTTGGTCCCTCATCAATGAATCAAACTAATAATATTGCTGCAACATCATCATCGGCTTCTGATATGGGAACAAGTACCTACTCATTATTCAATTCACCTTGGCCATCTGGATTAACTGTTTCTCGAGCAAATAAAGAGAGTGAGTTAAAGTTTATTGTGATATATATAAAATTTTTCTGGTACTTGAATAATCACTTAATAAATTGATAGTTTGTACTTGTTATAAAGTATAATAAAGGAGAATGCAATAATATAAAAGAATTTTACTTTTTAGTGCAATAACAATACAGTAATGTTTTTTATTTTAACATTTGTGAAAGTTATACAAAAAGTAAAATTGCATCATAATGAAAAGAGTTACAGAAATTAATAATGTGAAGATTTTTAGTATAACATGTATAATTTAAATTCCAATAGAGGAAAATATCAAACATATTGAAATAAAATTTTGAGGTAACGTTTAAGAAATACTTACATTAAAATTAAAACAATGTAGATATTTCGAACTTTAAATCCTTTGAAATTTAATAACTTATTATTAAATTCACAAAGAACTTACCTGTTATTGTTTAAATTTTTATTTTATTAAGCTATTAATAAGATTAGTAGAGTCTGTCTGATGCCAAAAACTTTTGAGTTGCTATTTTTTATGGATTTGTTAATGGTAAATTGTTTTTTAATTCTCATGTTTTGTTTTCACATAAAGTTTATTTATTTTGAATATAAGGAGATTTATTTCTCAAAAATACTCAATAAATTAAGAAGTTTAAGATTTTCAGAAGGCTGTTTGTTATCTNTTCTAAACATTTAAAAAATTTTTATTTTTGTAAAAATTAATGTAATAAAAATTCTATGACTATCTTCCAAATGAGTTTGCCCATAGATGGTTTTTCCTATGGGATCTGTAATTTGGTAGTTATATTAAATACTGGGAATAAATTTTAATAGTTACAAGGCTTAGATTAGTAAATATGTAAATTATTTCAATTTATTTAAAACAACCAACACTAGTCCAATATTTTGGAATTTCAATTTTGAACAACTAACAAAATGTTTATTCAGTAGATCATCAAGGTTTCTGAATTTATAGAAATTATACTTTTAAAAAGACAAAACACAATTTAATGTAATGTAATTAGTTTTTAAAATAATACTGATATCATCATCCATTTTCTCCACATCTTGTGTGCTGATTGAACGGCTGAATAATGGACTGCTTCTATCTTCTGATCGTAGCAACGTCATGCATCAAACGTTAAGGTGAGAAGGGGGAAATAGTTATTTGTGATTTTGGTTTATAATATATAATGATAACTTGGAAAAATTGGAAAAAATAATAAAAATAAAAATGATTTGCATCAATTGCAGGGTATCTTTCTTTTTTAGGCCCTGAGAATGATTTTCTGTCTTTTTTATACTGAAATAACTTTTCTTTTATGGCTCTGCAAAAGTGTACATTGTTTTTGTCAACCACAAATATTTTATCAGCTGTGTGATTTCCAATTTCTTTGATGAACAATGTAACTTTTCTTTTGAATTCAGCATCATATGTAAACCATTTTTCCATTATTAGTGAGTATGGGTCATAAAAAAATTTTAAATTTGATTCTACGCAGCTGCTATCAAATAACAACGGGATTAAATCAGAAAAGTATGAACAGGGAATCACCTAATAAAATGCTATCAATGATCATAATTCTATGTGCGTAAAGCAAAGAAATGATTGTTGGGAGTGAAAAATCAGCAGAAATAAGAAGTTAAAATATTTGCTTTGAATTTAAGCTGCACTCTAATTTTACATCTTAAAAATTGTAATAAAAAGTGCAGCTAAATTTAAAATAATAAGGTAATATCAAATTTTTGACAAGACTATGTCCTGTTTATAAAATTGTACTGCCCAATGTTCTTACCAGCATAGAGGTATGAAGGAGTACATGTCGAGAGTTGATATTTGGCACAGAGTTTAGGTGCCCAAATCATTTTTGCATAAAAAAGTCCAGACTCGTAGGTGGTCAGGGGACCGAGAACCGAGTCAAAATAATACAAAATGGCGACCCTCTTCTACAAACAGGCAAAACAGCCACCTTACCTCACCGAAGTCAGGCAGGGGAGTGTACCACCCACAGTCATTCTAAGAAGTGAACTCTGACCTTAGGACTGAACACACAGTTTCTTCTATGTTAAATAAAATTTGTAATCTAATTTTGTAAATTTGGGAGTGCTTCAAATATGACGTTAAAACAGTTTTATGTCGTTACAAGTGGGTTTTTTTAACATTATCTAGTATAGTAAAATTGTAGGACCAATAAAAATTTGACGTTATATTAGGATTGTTGTTACATTTGATGACATTATAATCAGGGTTAAACTGTATATTGTTTGTGATAAATAAAAAAATAATTTTGGACGATATAATAGCCACGATTATTTTTTTTTAAAATGGAAACTTTTTGTTATGCATCGACAAAAATTCAACCCGGCTGATACGCAGCGGAGAGAAATTTTGAAATTAGATAGGTTAATTTCGTTGAAGATGCATCATGGATAATCTCGTGGTTGTGGCCGGCAAAGTTTGAACAATTGCACCCAAAAGCAGTGATATCAAAGAAGATAGGAGAATGAGAACGAGACCTGCCTTGAGCATCAAAGTGATTCCGTCTCCGAGACATAGTCTTGTCCCAAATACGATTTTGCCGTTTTACTTGTTTATAATTATTATTGAGGTTTATGTTTACAATATAGTATGTTAATTAACAAGGGACTTTTATACTATTTTTTANTATTAATGAACCAGATTGCTATTCTCGTATAATGAAACTGAAACTTCTCAGTGACAACACAAATAGTCATCAAAATTTTTAAATTGAAAAATTGAATTTATGAAAAAGTTTTATCATCAGTAAGAAAGAAAGAGAATGTGATTAGAAATCAAATTGTTATTTAGGATAATAAAATAAAAAGATTAATTGATACAGATAAAAGGATTAAAACACATTATATTCATTCTTGCTAATGGTAAATTATTTAATCAGTTCATTTTTATTAAGAAGAATTGTAAATAAAAATATTCATTTTATATTATTAAAATTCAAACAAGTGAGTAGTATCCTTAAAATTGTTTTAAAAATTTCATATGATTTTAAAGTTATAATAAATATAGATAATAGAATAACAATAAATTTTACATCTGAAAATATCAAAGAAATAATTTCAATATTGATTTAATAAAAGTTCAGTTAATTGGAGAAATAACAAAATTACATTTATCTTAAAACTATAAATGGTTTTTGTTCATTTTATTTAAAGTTTAGAAATTTCTGAATATTTGGGATCAAATTAGTCTTCCTTTTAAACATGATATTTCAAAAATAAAACTTCGTTCTTGTTGATAAAATACTTTTCAAATCAATTACAATTGTATTGATTTATATTTTTAATAAATACATTTGGAAACATTTTACTCATTCTTATAGAAACTAGACAAACTAGAAATATATGGACAACATCCAATTATGAAATTTAAATTTGTTAAAAAGAAATAAAACATAGCAGTTTTAATAATGATGATTGGAATAATTTCAAGTAGAAAATTGATAAATGCATTGAATTCTTGAATAAAAATGAAAAATTTGAAATTAGCACTTAAAGGAAAGAGCATGAAAATAGAAACAAAACTAGCATTATTAAATTTTCAAGGATGGATTTTATAAAGAAAAATACTGATTTTTGTAGCACTTGTTGATTTTTTTTCTCTTATTGAATTTTTGATATATTATGTCTAATTTTTCTTTCATTCCATTAAAAATAACTTTGAGAATTTGTAGTATTTCAATTAATTGTTCTTTTTATGGAAAATTCATTGAAGTGAATTTTTTGTTTAGTTTTTAATGTTGACTCGAGTGAGATCAGAAATGATTTTTTTAAATGGTTGTTTTATATTAAATTGAAGTGAGATTACAAGATTTTGGTCTATTATTTTTTGAGATGCAATATATAACCCATATTTCTTTATTTACAATTACTTTATCAGTAATTATATTCAAAGTTTGATAGGGAAAAAAGTAGCAAAATAGCCCAAAATCAGCTAAAAGGAAGGAAAACTCAGTACAGTGTTAACAGTTTTTATTGTCACTAGCACTTTCAATGAACTTATGTTCGTCATCAGGCAAACAAAAATTTAAAAATAGAATACAATGCTCTAACATGAGTGGAACACATTAAATTAAAATTAAAAACTGTTATGAGCTTCCTACAAACTACAATTATGCTTGATGTTATGATGTCATGCAGCACATGCATGTATATAGACCCATGTTAAAGATGTGATAGCAGATGTATATCACTATTTATCCATTTATATAGGGTAACCCATATGTTCGGTACGTTGAGCATGGGAATGTAGCATGGTTCCAAGGTTGTTGTGAGAAGAGATTCCCACCACATAAACATGAGTTTCTGGTCTATATAGCATCTGAGTTGCTTTGTTTGAGCCCATAACGAGTTGTAGTTTTGTTTGAGCTCCTTTTTTGCAAACTCTGTGGTTCTGTACTCAGTGAGTTTTCTTTTCTTTTATCTGATATTTGGCATGAGGATCAAGCTGTATTATGCCAAAATCAGCATTTGTAATCTATAAAATTTATCCTTAAAAATTTAATATAAGTTTTATTTTTATTTCCATACATTTTTTTCCTTTTGTATTAATTTTAAATTATCCATCTTATTCAAGAATTCAATGTATTTATCTTTTAATTTTTTTACTAAATCTGCCTGGAAGAAATACTTGAAGTTATTTCCATTCATCACCATTAAAAGAAATTTAAAATTACAGCAGTTTTAACAAATTTAAATTTTATTATTGGATATTATCCATGTATTTCTAGTTCATCTGGTTTTTATTGAAGTCAGTGAAAACTTTACAATAGCATTGATATTTTTCAAGGCCTTTGTTTATTTAGATTGTAAAATCATTAACATGATGCATTACCAATTATTACACTCTTACATACAATGAAACTAGTATATTTTAATAATTCTTTTTGATCAATTCTTCAGAAAATTCTCTATTTAAAATATTTAAGTATCAATCAGTTTATCTTTATTTCATTATAATGAAAATAAATTCATGCTATAAAAGTAAAGGTGATATAAATATTTTAGAATGTGAAAGTACATTGAAAAGCAATAATAAAATTTATTAGAGAAAAATATTGGAAAATTTATGAGGATTGACTTTTATCTTCTCTTTAAATATGCAGCCATATACAAGTTTTATTAATGAACCAGATTGCTATTCTCGTATAATGAAACTGAAACTTCTCAGTGACAACACAAATAGTCATCAAAATTTTTAAATTGAAAAATTGAATTTATGAAAAAGTTTTATCATCAGTAAGAAAGAAAGAGAATGTGATTAGAAATCAAATTGTTATTTAGGATAATAAAATAAAAAGATTAATTGATACAGATAAAAGGATTAAAACACATTATATTCATTCTTGCTAATGGTAAATTATTTAATCAGTTCATTTTTATTAAGAAGAATTGTAAATAAAAATATTCATTTTATATTATTAAAATTCAAACAAGTGAGTAGTATCCTTAAAATTGTTTTAAAAATTTCATATGATTTTAAAGTTATAATAAATATAGATAATAGAATAACAATAAATTTTACATCTGAAAATATCAAAGAAATAATTTCAATATTGATTTAATAAAAGTTCAGTTAATTGGAGAAATAACAAAATTACATTTATCTTAAAACTATAAATGGTTTTTGTTCATTTTATTTAAAGTTTAGAAATTTCTGAATATTTGGGATCAAATTAGTCTTCCTTTTAAACATGATATTTCAAAAATAAAACTTCGTTCTTGTTGATAAAATACTTTTCAAATCAATTACAATTGTATTGATTTATATTTTTAATAAATACATTTGGAAACATTTTACTCATTCTTATAGAAACTAGACAAACTAGAAATATATGGACAACATCCAATTATGAAATTTAAATTTGTTAAAAAGAAATAAAACATAGCAGTTTTAATAATGATGATTGGAATAATTTCAAGTAGAAAATTGATAAATGCATTGAATTCTTGAATAAAAATGAAAAATTTGAAATTAGCACTTAAAGGAAAGAGCATGAAAATAGAAACAAAACTAGCATTATTAAATTTTCAAGGATGGATTTTATAAAGAAAAATACTGATTTTTGTAGCACTTGTTGATTTTTTTTCTCTTATTGAATTTTTGATATATTATGTCTAATTTTTCTTTCATTCCATTAAAAATAACTTTGAGAATTTGTAGTATTTCAATTAATTGTTCTTTTTATGGAAAATTCATTGAAGTGAATTTTTTGTTTAGTTTTTAATGTTGACTCGAGTGAGATCAGAAATGATTTTTTTAAATGGTTGTTTTATATTAAATTGAAGTGAGATTACAAGATTTTGGTCTATTATTTTTTGAGATGCAATATATAACCCATATTTCTTTATTTACAATTACTTTATCAGTAATTGTAATATTTTTTTTTTTTTTTTTGTAATTGATTATTTTGATTAAACAGAAAAACAAAAAATATTTTGTGAATTGAACCACTTAAAGAACAGCTTTAACCAGAGATTTAAATGGTTGATATAGACTATATCTCCAAAAATAATGATAAAAATATCTGGTAATCATAAGAGCTATGCTTAAACACTTTGTAATATAATATATATAATAGACAAATATTTCTTTATTTTTATTGAATGATGTACTATATTTTCATGCATATAATTTGTACATTATCTGTCTAAAGGACAATTTAAAGGGGTGCAGATAATACAATTGAATAGATTATACACTTATTTTAAATCATAATTACAAACTTGTACCTATAGAGCAGTAGTTCTCAAAGTGTGTGCCCTAGAAGATTTCCTGGTGCGCCCTATAGTATTCCAGAGAAATATGTCACAGATATAAAAAAAATATGCAAAAAAATTATCATGCGAATGCTAGGAAATGAAGCAGCAATGAAAATAAGCAAGATTCCTCTGTCCAGCGATACAGTTCACAGGCATATTATAGAAATGTCTTCTGATATTGAGAAAAATGTATGCAGTAATAAGCGTCAGTATTCAAATTTTACATTGCAAATTGATGAGTCAACAGACATTATCAACATGGTGTAACTCTTAACATTCATTCGTTTTATTAATGAAGATCAAATAGTAAATCAGTTTCTTTTTTGCAAAGAAGTAATTGTGTCTACAAAAGGTGAAGATGTTTTAACATTTTGAATAACTATCTTGATAAATGGCAGTTAACATGAAAGTCATGTGTAGTCATTTGTACAGATGGCATCCCTTTTATGGTAGGCTGTGTTAAGGGTCTTACATCTTTTATAAAAAAAAAACAAAATGAGAATGTTATCATGACTCACTGCTTTCTTCATAGGGAGGCCTTGATGGCACAAACATTGGGAGAAAAATTAAAAGAAGTTTTAGATCAAGTTGTTCAGATGGTAAGCTTTATTAAAACAAGACCTGTCAAATCGCTTTTATTTGAAAAGTTTTGTATCAATAGAGAGATTGAGGCACAAGTTCAAACGTTAAACGTGTACGGGTAGCAGAAGTACACGTTACACGTTTCAAGTTCAAGTAAAAATCATTGAGGCACACGTTCATAACATCACGTGACTCAGTGAACATCGCGCATTGACTCACGGGAAATAAGTTGAAAAAAATGGCAGAAGCAAAATAAATCATAATTTTAACCCCAAACACAAAAAATGAAGACGTTTAAGCCGATCGTGTACTCACCAAGCTACACGTAGCAAACGCCATTATCGACAGTCCAGAACTGCCAGATGGCGGCGCTCACCCGTTACCCGTACACGTTTTGGGCTAAATACGTGCGCCTCAACCTCTCTATTATGGATTCATACCACAGATGGCTGCTTTTACAGACTGAGGTGAGGTGGTTGTGAAGGGAAAAAGTATTTACCTGTGTACATGAGCTACAACAAGAACTTCTTGTGTTTTTTGAAGATATGAAACAGTTACATTTTTGTAACCTCCCTTGGTGAGAATTTTGGATTGCCAGGTTACAGTACAGTATTTGGCCAGTATTTATTCACTTCCAGAATACAAACTTTTGATGACTGATCTTTCTCTGTAGGCTACTTGGCTGTCAAAATTAAAACTTCTCTTAAAACCAAAGAAAAAATATCTGATTAAAAACACAAGTTAATTGGAACTGGTTAAATTGGAACTGGTTAATTGGAACTGGCAATGCCACAGACATCTTATTTCCTTCCATCCATACTCCTTGGGGATGGTAGAGCTTTTTATCTACTAGAAACAAGTGCTGGTACATGAAGATTTTCAGCTGCCCCCAATCTATGCAGAATAATTTCAGTTAAATTTTTAAATTGCCATCTGACAAAATTCTACAATTTAATTGAAATATTAAATTAATTTGGTAATTTGTTTCAGCCATCTTTTTTTCTTCTACATTTTACTTATATTAGTCATAAGAACCTAACTACTGTATTGTACCTGTATAATTTTAATATAATTTTCTGTATTAATAACAGTTTTATACATTTTTGTTTTGAATCTTTAATTATGGAATATACTTAGTTTTTCTTATAGATATCTCAATAATATAATGAAATACAATGTAAATATTCAAAGTAATTTCATGTACAGATATTAATGGTAATATATGTTAAAATTTTAATTACAGATTGAATTCAAACTTTTAAAATGTTGTCATTATCTTTATCATCTTTCAATCAAATAAACCATCATTTTAAATTTAGAAGGCTTAAATGTATTTATAAGATAAGATAGATATGAAAATTAATGAACTAAATCAAAACAATAACAACATGGATAGTTTCAGAATAGATTGACTCGGATAAATCAAACACTAAGAAATGTATAGTAGTCAAATATTTTTGGAGATTTCTCTGTCCCACCATCAGACTGAAACGTTTGAATCAAATTCAAATGATAACATCTTTACATTTCTTTGAATGTTATGGAGGAATTTGGAATCATTAACAATTTTTAAAATCAATGGAGACATTGGTGATGATGGGACAGAGAAGTCCCAAGAAACATTTAACCAAATAAAAATATTTGATTCCTATACTCTTTTTTGATTCTATTATAAAAATATTTGATTTATCCTGACAGTATGGATTTTAGATGAAATGAAATTTAAAATTCTTTTTACATAAAGTGAATCTAAGGTATATAGTTTTAGTCGTTTGTTAGTTCACTCCCTTTTTTTGTTTTTTTACACAAGTATTAAAACTAAACTAATATTTTCTTTCATTTGTGCATCTTTTCCCAATATCTGTTTTTATTATTATATATTCATTAGATATTTTCCTCATCTTCCATAAAAATTTCCTTTTTGTGCTTCTGCTTAATGATGATATGTTTTATTTTCATTATTAAATTAATTTGGTTATCTGTTGCTGTCATCCTTTTATTTTTACATATTTGTTAGTCATTATTGTGTTTTCATATTTTTTACATACAAATTGTGAAAAAAGTAAAAATAAAATTTGAAAAAACTTTGTAATAGTACATGTATTGTAAATTATATACATTATCTAATAGTTAAGTTAACAGAAAGAATTTCAGATTTCTATACAATAATTTTTAAATATAATTATTTAGTATGGAATATCTTTTGAACTTTATCATATTATAAGATGCATTTAGGTAATGTTTTATTAATTGGGAGTTAAACATTAGTTCAAGGTAGTATAACATTATGAGAAATTCTAAATTCTAGTCTCAAATATAAAATCAGATATGCAATGAATTTCAAAATTAAATTAGTTTAAGTTATAAAAAAATATAGTTGTATTTTTAAGTAGACAAAGTTATTGTTTTGAACTTCATTAGGATGACCAATGAATTATATTAATACAGATCAGAGAGCATTTACAAATCTTATACAGTGGAGCGTCGATTTTCCGAATCAATTGGGGACTGGGATTGTCCGGATAACTGATTTACATACGAAAAAATAGTTTAACGTATCTGATGTCGAAATTTTTCTCCGTTGCGTGTCGCTTCGCATTGAATTTTTGTCGATGTTAAGCCTAACAAAGACTATTGTATCGTTAAAAATTATTTTTTNAATAGATAAAAGAAAAATAAGACTCCTAGAAGAAGAATGCGTTGTTATCTTTAAAGATTTTATATTGAGAAATGAAATTATGAAAAAAGTTGCAGAATTTATATTGTAGAACTTCATAATTTCAGCTGGAAATCCATTTATATGGTTATTTTTATTTGTTTATTTGTTTTATCTCAAAATTTAAAGACAGTAAATAAAAATTTAATGTTAAACAGTTATGCAGTAAATGACATGAATGAAGTATATAGGCATATACAGTATGAAAAGGATTTTCATTAGCATTTTTAACAACTTAAAACAATTATCATTACAACTAATCAAAATCATAATATATACATTATCACTTATTTATATATTGATGATGTAAATATAAAATTTAAAATATCATCAGAAACATACTTTGTTATTTATATACTTGAAAAATAGCAAAATTGCCACATAAATACAAATAAATATGATCAAATGCAATCAATTTATATATTCTGTTTGTCTGTTCTTTATACACTTCTGCACCAAATTTTTCATAATTATTCTCCAAGACCATCAGAAAATATAGGCTACCAGAAGACCTGGACACACCACTCCTCTCCTTAATTTCATCCCCTTGACACTGTGGTAAACATAATAATGGTAGACTAAAATAATAAAACTTTTAATATAATTTTCATTTTATGATTTGTCTGTATTATTTTTTGCACAGATAGTGCCGGGCATGTCTGCTTTTAGTTTACATGTAAAATTCAACTCTTAATTATTCTTAGAGATGATGTTCCTCATTATGTGCACTTATCATTTCCAGAATTCTACTGTTACTTTTGATGTGTTTTGTATCTTTCTGTTTCAATAACTTGTATAAATTCAAAGTCACCCTGCAATTCTTAAATTATTTTTTGAATCCAAAGATTTTAAGAAGAGTGCTGTTCTAGAATACATTGACTTCTCTACTAAATGCTTTCTTGGTCAAAGCCATGGATGTTTTCCCTTTAGTGATTGATATCTGTATGATGCTCTTTTATTCATTTTCTTATGATTATTTACTCAAATCTGTATATTTAAATTATTTTCTGTTCCTGATTTAAATAAATGAAATTTTTTGAAACAAAATTTTAAAATAAAAATTACCAGTACTAGTAAAAATATAAATGACAACTACATTTAATTTTTATCAATTAGTACTTTTAAGAAACAGTTTTAAATTAAGTTTGCAACCCAAATTATATTTAACACAACTAATTTCATTACAGTATTTATTTCTGATATTAAAAGAACAAAAGAAACAAACAAATTACAATGTAATTTACAACAATGCTTAAATCTATAACCATGAAAAATAAAACAAAAACCAAAAATGCAAAATGTCAAATATATTATTCAGTTACAATCATTGTAAAAATTAAATTTGGCAAAATAAAAATGAAAAATTAATTTTATTATTATTGTTAGAGACTTTGTTTATAACTGTAGAGATTACAAATAATGTAGAATCTGCTTATTGTAACTTTTATTAAAATTAGCACATACCCAAGAACGTGCTAGTGTCTGTTAAAGTTAAAATATACCTTTATAAAACTTTGTAATCAGAAGTTTGGTTATAGTTATTATCATCATCAGATCAATAAGCATTTTTTAAACTCTTTTTGCACTCAGCCTTAAACAGGGATTTAATTGTCAAATAATAATAGTAATTTTTATACAGTACAGTATTTTAATTGCTAAGATTTCTTACTTTTACTTATAGACTGAGTAAACTATTATTATTTTTTAATTAATTTTTTTAAATATCTTTCTAGTAGCATAATTTCCATTAATTGTAGCCTTATTTACTTATCTTGTTTATTGTTATCAGTATATGCAAGTTTGAAAATGACTAATAAGCAAATTTTACTGAAGTATTTATTTTCAACATATTATTTCAGTTTAATAAACTACTTATGAAAAATTACAACACATCAACTTACAAGAACTTTTCTGAATTATCTGAAATATTTTTTAAAATAACAATTTCATCATAAGTTGATCATTACTAGTCAATAAATATTCAAAATTCAAATAAAATAGGAACAGTTACACTTTGAATTAAGATTTATTTCAAGTAGAATAATTTCAAATTAATATTATAAATATGTAATGAATATTAATCCCATTAATAGGATTTAATGAATTATTTAAGAAATGATGTTCAAGTAAATATTAAATGGAATGTCACTGTAGTTATATTATATATAAACAAAACTGTTCTATTATTACAGACTCTGTACTATAAAAACATCAAAAATAATATCAGGTTTTTTGAATGTGCTTGGAATTTTGTTTCATTGTTTTTCTTATTATTATATATTAAGTTCTCCAATAAAGCAGAATATAACTAAGTTTAAAAGATTAGAGATTGGTCTTAATCTTTATATCAGCTTTTTGTATAAATTTTTATTTATTGTTCTTGCATGTAATAATTATAAATGAAACTTAAAATGCTCATGGTGTAACAAGAATGTTTATAAAAATTTCAAGCCGTTTTTTGTGTATGTTTACTTGAGGTGGATAATTTACTTTATAAAACTTCATAAGGCTTTTTAAGAATATTTTTATAATTATTAGAATTTAAAATTATACAATAATAAATGAAACCTAAACCTATAAATATTACCAAATATCTAAAATCTGTAATTATTAATGTTGGCACAAAGTGATAGCCTTAACCATCTATCTTTAGTCCAGGTAAAAAAAAATATCTACAATAATATCTAGCCAAAATTTAGTGTGATGAAATCCAGCTTTAGATATTTGGCAAAACAGGATAGCCTTTTTACGTTCAATTTATTTATTGGAGATGACAGTGTTTGTAGGATTTTTCTCCTCTAACCATAAAAGATTTAGAACATTCACCATTACAAAAACTGATTGTATGGAATGAAAACACCAATAAAAGAATTTTAAAATATTCATATCAGTAATTCTTTTACTGGTTTTGAGTTTTTGTGTGTTTTCATAAAATATTTATATCAGATATCCAATCAATTGGTTTATTCAAGTCATTTTTTATAAACAGTTTTGATCTATCTCTATGTAAATGATGAACACACACAAAAACAATTGAAAAAGTTTTTGTGAAAAATTACCCTAATAAACATGAAACCTTCCAAATAGTGCAGATATTACTTACACCTTTTAAGGAGACCTAAAGTTCTTAAAGCCATAAGATTTTATCTCATTGCTTGTAGACTATTGTTACTTCACTGTAATGATTATTAAAATAATCTTACTTTTAAAAATTTTATAACACAAAAATATTTTGTATTTGAAAAAAAAAATGAAAATGAAAGAATAAAGCAAGAAGGAAAAATTGCTCCTTCTGGCTTCTTTCTGTGATTGCCTTCATTTTTTTCTTTTTAAATAGAATAAACAGACAAAAAATTTGAAAGCATTTGATATTGTGGAATAAAAATGACTGCACGACACATGTAACATATATTTATTATGGATGATAAAAAGTTTATCTAATAACATATATATATTTGTTAATTAACAGAATGAAATAAATTATAAAATCGATCTCAATATGTAATTTATTTTAAATAGTAAAACTTTATCTTTCATAATTTTTTATAATTTGCATGTAATTAGTGAATTTGAAATTAAAAATAACATGACCAAGTTTAATTTGTTTATTGTATTTATAAAATGTATAGCATTGATAAGTTAATTTCAATGAAAATTTTAGTTATCATATTCTTTTCTCAAAATCTTTTTAATTTCATTTATTATTAGATCCAGAATATATAAAAATCTCAATTACAAAATTCTAGAATATAATTTAAATTTGCTACAATTTTTATATGTGAATGCAAATAGGTTTAAAATATAAAATAAAAAAAGATGATAAAAAAATTTGATGATTGGGCAGTTTCAAAATGGCCTTTTTTTGTTTGTTTTTTTAGAAATGTATACTAAGTTTGTAATTAGAGGAATTATTTACAAATTCATAATTTTAAAAAAATCTTATAAAATCTTAAGTTTTTAAATTACTTTGTTTTAATTTTATTTTTAAATTTTGTTCATTTCTTTCCCTGGTGGTGATGACAATATCCTTCAAAAATATTTACAAAAATGACTTTCTTTGCATTTTCCATTAAATTTCACGCATTTCATAATTATTCTCACTTTTTTTATATAGTGAAAATTGTTAAAGAAATGGAAGTTTTATTTTATTTTGAAAAATATTACAATCAATAAAGTTGATCTCAATATTTTGTATTATAATTCAGTATGGGTATTAAAAAATAGTAAAACTGGATGAAATTAGTATTATAATGTCTTTCAATAAAATGAGCAAGAAGTTTGAAAGTGATTTTGTAAAGTGTGCATTAGATATTTGTGATGTGATATATGAATTGAACTATATTTCCAGTGAATTTTTTTTAATTCATAAAAAAAATACTGTTTACTTTTCTTTTTATTTTTTATGCTTATTCACTACTATGATGTGTATTAAATTAACAAGTATATTAAATTATTTAGACAACCACAGTTAAAACAGAAATATTACAAAATAAACAAAGATAGCTGATTTTATCAAAGAAAAAAGAATAATAAACAAAAAAATGGATTTTTCAGGGAGTAAAGTTATTTGTATTTTTTATATGCTGGGTTTATTTTAACTGTTTATAAATAATGAAAAGTATAAAAATTGAAAAATTAAATAGTTTAAGTTGTATATTTTTAATCTAACCAATTTTTTTTACTTCTATTAAATTACACCCATAAATAATCTGTTTATTATGAAAATTTATACCTAAATGTGAGATAAAATAGCAAACAGTTTCTATCAATTATTTTAATTTAATTTGCATTTTAAAAAAATAAAGTGTAGCTTTTGAATTCTTAATTGTCATGAAATTTATATAGAGCAAAAATGTTCATATAAATTACATTAAAATTGCAAAATCAAATTAAATTTAAAATTTGATGTAAGTTCTACTCAAACTGAAACATTAAACAAATAATTCAGTAGATAGCATTTGACTTTATCTTTTTTAAGAAAATTGGAAAAGTTGACAATAATACAGCTAATGCTTTTTCTAAGAAGTGCAATGTGTCCTTTTATTTGTAATTGATCTTAGTGGCTAGTCTTGCTTGAGTCTTGACTTGAAAGAAGAGTCTTGAGCATACTATATTCTTAGGTGGTCCTGTTGTTGCAGCTTTCAAACTCAGCCACTTGATGAACCTTTTTTTGTTTAGGAGCATTCACAAGGGATTCCTAATTAATAAAACTGATCCATACTGCTCGAATAAGAGATTTGCTCTTGTAAGGTCTGAGTTCTTGCAAAGTTCTTGTTTGTGCTTCTTTGCAACTAATAACTGTGTCATTAAACCAAAGAAACCATTTGACAATCTGGATGCCCTTAAAAGGCACTTCAGGAGTGGAATGATGTTGCCCCGATGTGTAGTTTTCTGCAAAAAGGAGGCCACTTCTAGGGAGGATAGAACTTCCTTGAATGGAATGACATTTATAGCAGCAATAATCAGAGATACTAGGTCTTTTACCCCATACTTTGATCTACGTATATACTTGGAATCTGAAACTTATTTTACTTACTCTACAACTGTGAGACCTGTGTAATTCAAGTAGGGAATTATTGATAGAGGCTCATACTTCTTCATAGAAGCATCTGTGGTCCAGTGCAATTTGGAATTCAATTTCTCTTCTATGTTGAGCATGATCTTATGGCCAATCTTTCATACAGCAATATGCAATACACAGTCACAACTCTTACAAAAACTTAGATGCACTGAATATAGGTTACCTTTGTCACTAGTAACACTTTTTCTCTTGCATTTGGTTAGTCATGCTAATATCTTCTGTTGCACTTTGGATAACAAGAGCCAGTTAAACTTTAGAAAAGATTAATAATTCAGAGAAAGATATTTTGGAAATACCTTATAGCTGTGGCATTTTAGTAAGAATTTGAGCTGTAAAAACTTTAATCCATCATGTTCTTAGCGCAAGAAAGAGCTATCTAGCAGTATCCATGTTCAGAAGATTCAAAACACTTCACTTCAAAATCACATAGAAAAAATAAAATGGTTTTGAGACAGCTCAAGGAACAACAGTGTTATGTGCACACAGCAAAGTGCATAAATGTCCTAGCCATCATGTCCATAGTTTCTGAGAATATCTTCATTTTGATAGTGCAAAACTCCTAAAGACTGCCAGAGACCAAGCATACCAGAAAAATTTATGTCTAAAGTATAAAGGTATACAATACTTTTCTACAGCATGGGAAGTAAATTTTAAGCCAAATAACTGTAGCCAAACTTCTGATTACAATAAACAAAGTTTTATAAAGGTATATTTTAACTTTAACAGACACTAGCACATTCTTGGGCATGTGCTAATTTTAATAAAAGTTACAATAAGCAGATTCTACATTATTTGTAATCTCTACAGTTATAAACAAAGTCTCTAACAACAATAAAAAAATTAATTTTTCATTTTTATTTTGCCAATAAATAAAGCCAAAGCCTTCTTTGGCTTAAAATTTACAAATTTACAGTTTCTCACTTAATACCTATACTTTATTTTTATTTTTTATGTATTCATTTTTACTTATGACTCATATTTAATTCAAATGCAACACATGTTATATTTTAAATTCAAATTGCATGTATTTTATATTCATTCCATTTCTGTTGGATCCTGAAGATGGTTGCCTAGACAGCTGAAAATATTCAATATTAATTATTTCTGCTGGTAGAGGTTGAAACTGTTTTCATTAATAATCAATAGAATATTACGATCAATTTATAAGAGTATTGCAAGCAAATAAAACAGTTTAGATTATATCAAAGATGAAAGAAATTTTACTGTATTATCTACAATAGCAAGAACAAAGTTAATTTGAAATAATTTAAAATTTAGATCTTAAATATTTAAGACAAAATACTCATAGTATTTTAGGATACTATTTAATCTGTAGTGTTAGATCTTAAGGCCCTGTACACACTAGGTGTTTTTCAACGCGCGTTAGCTCGGCGTTCGACGAGCGTTAGTTCGGTGTTTAGCACTGGCTCAGTTTGGAAATGGACGAGAAAGTAATTGATTGTGTGTGCTCCTCCATCGTCGCTATAAGGCAGCACATATATCTCAAAGCGCCCGTAAAGTGCCTGCAAAACGCGTGTNGATACAATAATTAGATACAATAAATACTTATTATGTTAAAAATATAGAAGAGATATGGGTCACTGAAAAATTTTTCAGTTTCATTATAATCTTATGGGACCTCCATCATATGTGCAGTCATAAATGGCATATATTGTACATATACTTAGCAATCATTTATATTATTCTCATTTATATAACTGTGCTTGGAATATTTTTTTTATAAACATCCAATCTTAATTATGTATTTTTCCCATTACATAAATAATAAATTAATGATATAACAAAGATACTAAGCAGACAATACTGCTAAACACTTATCAGTAAGAACAAAAGAGGTAAAAATAATTATAATAGATATAGTGTACATTAAAAAATTATATATGTATATAAAAGGGTGCGTTTACTTCTGAGTTAGCAGTGCTAATTCTGATAACCGGATGTGACGTCATTAGCACGTGTATTCGTGCTTGCTTGTCCAATTTAAAAGTGAACACATACGCTAACAAGAAATATGGCTGGAAACCGCCATATTTCTTGTTAGCGTATGTGTTCACTTTTAAATTGGACAAGCAAGCACGAATACACGTGCTAATGACGTCACATCCGGTTATCAGAATTAGCACTGCTAACTCAGAAGTAAACGCACCCTTTTATATACATATATAATTTTTTAATGTACACTATATCTATTATAATTATTTTTACCTCTTTTGTTCTTACTGATAAGTGTTTAGCAGTATTGTCTGCTTAGTATCTTTGTTATATCATTAATTTATTATTTATGTAATGGGAAAAATACATAATTAAGATTGGATGTTTATAAAAAAAATATTCCAAGCACAGTTATATAAATGAGAATAATATAAATGATTGCTAAGTATATGTACAATATATGCCATTTATGACTGCACATATGATGGAGGTCCCATAAGATTATAATGAAACTGAAAAATTTTTCAGTGACCCATATCTCTTCTATATTTTTAACATAATAAGTATTTATTGTATCTAATTATTGTATCATAATAAGTATTTTATTGTATTTAATTATGTTACTTATAGCTTATATGATTAGTAGATTATATGATGTAGGATTGTCTAATGCAAATATGTTCTATGATGTTTGCTTAATGATGAAGTCATGTAATGATATATTTCTCAGAATGTATCTCTGTCATTAAGTAGTGTACACCTATATAATAAGAAAGTGTATTGCATTACAAAAATGAATTTATTTTAAATTACAAAAGTTTTTTCTTAAAATCAGATGAATGTTTATACATAAAATATTGCTCCAAAACAAAAGTGTTTTTTATATTATTTGTTTATTAATTAGCATCTATTTCAGATATGAGCAAACACAGGTTTTAGCAATTAAAATACAAGTATATAAAGACATACAGGAATAATGTTAAATATATGAAATAATCCAATGAATCCAGTTAATCCCTTCACAAGTTTATTCATATATTTTTTTTTATCATTTATGCATATTATTAGAGGCTTAAATTATGCAAACTTGTTATTATTTGTAGTGATTGAATATACTCAACCAACCAACAGTCAACATATATCGGGTTATTGAGATGTTTATAGTGATAGAACAAAGTGCAAATATTAAATTCAGTTACAAGTTAGTATAAATGCAATCAAAACTTTAAAATTGATTTTAAAAAACAAATGTATAATTATGTTATTTATTGTTTGTATGTTTTTAAATGGTTTACAAGATTTCAAGGGAGTTTTTACTTGATATGAAAATCTAAGATGTTGATGATTATCTTTGATAACAGGTGAATCATTGAATCATTCTTAAGGAATTTGTTCTTCAAGGTCAGAGAATAAATAAGGAATACTATATACGTGTTTTGAATCATTTGTTTTTAAGTTTATTCTAGAATGTTTAAAAATGATGTATTGTGAAGATAAACTGCTTTTGGCAATATTTAATAATTAAAATAATTTTAATACTAAAAAATTTGTCTGATGATAAAAAAAAAATTCATAAAATAAGGCTTCAGATGGATCTCATTTTCATATATTGGTATTAACAAAGATTTGCTTGGATATTCTTTGAAAATCTAGATTGAAATTTTCATTCTTTGTAAAATTGGTACATAGTTCCTGATAGTGTGGCAGAGAATATTAATTAAACTTATACATCTGATAATTAATAGTCTCCATGTAAGAACCAGTTGCCATTTTATTTACTGATGATGGTATTTCTTGAGTTTGATGATTGAACCAGTATGATTTCTGGATAGTCTTTAAAAAAGACAATGTTTATTTATATTAGGGTCATTCAAATGAAAATGAGCCAAAAGATACATTATTAAGTTATTTCTATTTCATCTTAAAAACAATCACTACAGCTCTTAAGGCATTTATCCCACTCTGACACCAAACAATCAATTCTTGTGCAAAGAACTCATGGGGTTGTTGTCATTCATCAATAGCATCCTGTACTTGTACTCCAGCGTTGTGAACAAGTCTGGGCTGTATGCTGGAGTGTTTCCCACTTGAATTTGGCAAGGCAATCCTTGACAATATTCAGTGTTGCATTGCATGTAATCATGGAGAAGAATCATATCAGCAGTGAGCAACCCAAGCCATTTGGACTTGATTGAAGCTCTCGGAGATTTTAGAGTTTCCACATACTGAGCAGCTTACTTGATGTTTCCAGAGTTGCCTGCTTGCCTGTAGTTCCTTCTATGATTGCTGTTTGGAGAAAAAACTATCAGATCCTAACAAAAGGCAGGCTGCTACTTTCTGCTTGTGAAGTTAGCACTACCTGTCTCTGCATAATCACACTACAGTGTTACCACCTATGTTTCCCATAAAAAATGTCATAATTTAACAATTCCACTGTTTCCTATGTCCTTTGACTCATTTTTGTTTGAATGACCCTAACATTATGAATATTGGTTATATCATGTTGATACTGAATTCACTAGCTACTTGACCTAAAAAGGTGAGTTTCTTTGAATTTACTTTGTTCTTGGTTGCACTGTACAGTACTTACAATTTTGACTTGTAACATGAACTAGTAATTTTGCAATGGAATCTTATTTTACAATATGGTTTAACTTGACACATGAACAATGAAAAGGTACCTTCAGTTACTTTATTGTCTAACCATGAAGGTTAATTTTAAAATATCTTTGTTAAAATAGTAAGAAAAAGAAAATTTATTTCTTAGATATTGTACCCATAAGCATCTAAAGATTTTATTATCCCTTATTTATTCATCTGTTAGTTCTATCATTTTACTAGCAGTTGTGAAGAGTGGTAATTATTTCACTTTATTCCTATGGGGAGAAATCTTCAGTTTTACTTGTTTATTTTTTATAAGTCTATAAATCACTCTAAATGTATGCCACTCTTAAAGAAACATTTCAGTATCAGATGATCTGAGTTAATCTTGAAAAACTGGTTTTTATATTCATAAAAAATTAATGAATTTATAATGAAGAACTTGCAAATCCTGTGGTTTTTTTTTTATTAATTCTTATTCATTTACTATATATGTGTGTGTAATTTTATCTCTAAATTTCAAAACAATTTTTTAAAAACTTAGAATATTTGTTTCAATGCATTTTTGTTACTATATAAAGATTTATATATTATACTATAAACTATATAAATCTAATTTTGTATATAATCTAATTCTAATATAATGAAATTTTGTGAAATTATGCTGATTTTAGATATAACAATTAGTGCTTACTTGCACAAATCAGCAGATAGAATTTTTCAGAATGATTATTTTTGGAGTCTATTCAGGCTAGATTTATTTAAATCAGTATAATCAGTTATGAGGGCAAAAAAAAGAAAAAAGAAGAATTGAAAAAAAGAACTGAGTTATATTTACCTGTACTATCTTAACAAAGATTAAGTTAAAAAATTTTAACTGTCATTGAACATCAGCTTTTGATTTATAGGTTATGAAGAGGGAAGAAATATTACTAATAATATACATATAAGACAGGCAAATACATTAATATTCACATTAAGTAACCATTATAATTTAAACATTTATTGTCGGTTAGATATATACCTACTTGTGCAATATGCTAGAACTATTCACAAGAATTATGTTGAATGTTTATAAGTGAAATGAAGTTGTGTTTAATGAATAAGCAATCAAAGTAGAATAGTTATTACTTCAATATCTTCTGTTTTTTCTTAACTTCATGAAGGAGAAAATTTGCAAAGATCCACTAAAGCATTTGCGTTTGATTATGCAGAGATATGAAAAGTAGGACAGATAAAAATCTATTGTGATGTAATGATCTGATTACAGTATTAATTCTTTACATCTTTATTCAATTGTAATGCAGGTCATATTTTATAATTTTGTTCAGATGTAAGATATATCATATTACTTTGGCACATAAAGACAGAATGTCATCACTAAATTTTTTGATTTCTGCTTTGTTTCCAAAATCTAATTTAAGTTATTCTCATAAATATGTATAGTTATTTCTTTTCAGTTATAATTTAAAACAGCATTTATGAATTGTGATGCTAGGGTTATAAACATTTGTTGTTCTAAATTTAGTTACGGAATGAATTATTCTTTATATCAGTGTTTTCCCAATCTGTGATATGTGTATTCTAGGTGTATCAAGCAATTCCAGGAGTACACAAAAAAATATATAGTGGCTGTCAAATGCAATTTGAAATTATCAAGTTTTTCAGTTTAAATGAAATTTTATATCTCAGTGATTCTGTTTTTAAATTCTTAAAAGCTGCTAACTTTAATTTTTTTACAGACTTGTAAAATCTGTGAAAAAGTATTTTATACATTTTTGAATGTCTAAATAGAGTTACTTTAAATTAATCCTTCTTTTCTATCAACTAATTATATGTCTGTATTAAGAAAACAAATGCTGTACCATTTTAAATTGCAAATTAACAATTAAAAATCAGTAATTATGAAACAATTGTTGAAAAATATTTGACATTTTTTTTAGCTATTTTCAGTTTATATTATTTAGGATCATATGAAATGTTTCATTTGTATAGAAGAGATGCATGGACTGGAAAAGGTGGGAATTGTTCTTTTATAGCTTGCTATCCAAGATTAACTCAGAAAAATTCAGTAGGTAATTTTCATAAATGTTAGGATGAACAGATATTACTTTTTATGAAATAGTATTGTATACATTTTTAAATTAGTACATAAAAATATATTGTGAAAAGAAATTCAAAATATATTTTTATCATTAATCTTTTAGATAGGAAAAACCAATTATTCATTCAAAACTGTTTCATTTCTATAGCTTTTTAATTTTGTTAAATTTTTCATTTAAGGCTTACTAGGGACTTTAGTAGATAATGTATTTTACTAATGTGTATGCAGGATCATCAAGAGGGAGAAGCTAGGGAAGTTTCCCCAGGTCTACAGAAAACTAAGGGGTTCATAGTGGCTTTTAACTTATAAAATTAATGTTATTTTTACTAACAGCAAATGAAATCTTTAAGACTGCATTTTGTTAATAAAGAAACATTCTATATAGTTTATTTGTTGCAAAAAGTGGTTAATGGGACCTAATAAGACAGCAAACGAGGCCTGTTCTACCTCTGTGTCCCATAAGAGCTCTTGTGTATATTTATGCATATGTAATTCTTAAGTGTTTGAGTTTTCATATTTAAAGCAGTGAATAAGGTTTAAGAACACAAATATTTTAATTATTCAAAATTAAAAGTTTCATATTTGCATTTAATATTCTAATGAATGATCATAAATAATATATATGACCATAACTGTCATAAACTTGTGTTTAAATTGTGCATCATAAAAGGGCATCTTTCAAAGAAAGCCAACATATTTTAACAACACTGTCAGGTAAAGCAATTGAAAAAAATTAATATAAACACTAAAACAGTGTATTTCAGAATAGGGGATGCTCTCAATTTATTCATTAACCACTTACTATTGAGACCTTAGTGGACAATTATTGCTTTTAGAAAGATGTTTTATTCACTGAAGTATGAATAAAATAACATACTTCAATGTTATTGATTTAAATTTTTGCAGTGATAAAATTATATTGATTGATTCCAAAACATCACGTTTTGGAATCAATCAATATAATTTTGAGAATAAATTATTGGAATTAATAGGTATTGTAATAAAAGTCATGCTACATTGAAAGCTAAGAAAGTCAAAATATGATAATTAAACAATAAAACTCATTACTCACTGTACAAGATCACTGTTTAATTGTCTCATATTGTTTGATTTATATTTAAATATTAAAAATTTTTGAGATGCAAAATAAACTTCTGCATAAAGACAGCTTATGTGTCTGAGGAGGCATTGAAATTGACTACTGGCTTTTGATAAAAGTATCATTTTTATATGGATATATTAGAAATTTTCAAATCTGTTTTGAGATAGTCCACTTTGTTATCAAAATCATTTTGAAAGTATTTTGAAGAAATATTTATAAAGTAAATGATGAATTTAATAAATAGCATATTACGCCTACAATTTTTTGTGTAAAAAAGTAATTGCTATGTGAATAAAAGTTTGTAAACTTACACAGATATGAATTAGACTACCCTGTATGTCACGTACTAAAATTTTCATAATTTTGTAAGTAGTGAACTTTACATTGTAGGAGTCAGCTGTATAGCAAACCCCCTACAAACATTAGAAGTAAAATTATAAATTAAAAACATGAAGTTAATATATAAGTCAATCTTTAATTATTAAAATTTTATTGGTTATGTTATATATTGTTATGTTAAAATTATTAATTTATAAAATAGCAGTGAAGATCTTATTGCCGTTCCTTCCCAACTCTGTCCCGTAGAGTTGGTTTCTTGTTTACCACAACGCGATGTATTGAATCAGGTTCATTGGAAAGCACACCTCCATGCTCAAATTGAATATATTTACAGTTTATTTACAGTCGTAGAAAGTACAAGTTAGAAACATAGCATATGTACAGAATAACCATGCATGGTGAATTCACATGCCAGTTTGGCGTCAGGGAACTAATAACTTTTGGAGAGACCTCCGTCAGCTTGTGGAGCCGGCTCAACTGCATGGTCAGTCCGGTCTCAGCACTAACCCGTCTCTGAGAAGATTAACAGAGGAGAACACTCTCTCTTTTCGCTCAGCGGGCTTCCCAAGTGCCCGAGACAACCGTGAATCAGTCTCTTGCCCTTATCTCCTCCTCTCTCGTTCACCCTGCAATTTAAGGGATTTTGGAATGGGGACTTCCGACTAATCACAACCCTTTTTTATGCCCGAACAGCTTACACTCGGGTCCGCTGTCATCCGACAAGAGTGAAGCTTACACAAATGTCCGCCACTTGTTTACGTTCGTTTGTTTACCGTTACCGTCTGACTGCAGGTGGGTCCAATTAACAAAGCCGGCGCTTCCTTTGTTTACCCTTGTTTACAAGTCAATACTTTACAAGTGGTATTACCCGACCGCACGTGGGTCCAATTGACAAGGTCGCGTCTCTTTTGTCCCCACTCTGCTAAAAGGTCACTACTTTACAATAGCTAAAATTTGCATGAGTGTAAATAAGATGATGAAATATTTACATGTTTACAAAGACTAAGCAATCATCAAAAATTTATTAAGAATATTTAGATTATGAATGGTTTTAAAACATATTATTGTGTTCTAATCTAGAATTTGAATGAATTGATGTAATTGAAATATGAGACTAACATATAAAGTGGGCGATCGGTTAATGAACAAATCAGATAATGAACACTTTCGCGAAAGATTTTTGTTTGGACAACGAACACCTCACAGAACAAACACAAGAAGAAGCAATGTAAAGTAATGAATACCGATTGGTCCTTCCCTTGTCTTCAGGCAACAATTTGGAACTTTTCAGAGCGTGGGAGATGTCGACATCGATGCTCAACCCGATATATACTGATCAGATAGTATTCCTCTAAACTTTGAAATTCTATTCTCCCTTGTAATTCCAGCCTTTTATTTTTCTGACAGAAACAATTCTTTTATAGTATTCGTGAGACTGTCAGCATTAAGTTTTACATCGGTTTTTATTTTCGAAAAGTGAGAGTATAATAGCCAAGGTAGATAGTGGGTAGAAAATGTCTGATGTTGCTGGGCAGTATGGCTTGAACAGTTCAATCTAATCTAAGAAAGATACTCTATTATCAAGAAGACTCAAGCAGCTTAAGGAGTAACAAAAATCACATCTGAGAAATAAAGAACATTGAAGAGCTCATAATGGAACCTGAAATGGATCTGATGACAGAAGAATGCCAAGAACTTCAATAAAGTAATTTTTTACAAATGAACTTTTTTACATAAATTCAAACAAAGTTAAACATTTAAAATAAAGAACATTCTATACTTTAATGACTTAATGTAAATGAAAGTAAGAATTTTAAAATATTTTCTTTTCTTAATTTTTATTTTAATTTATATGGTAGATGCTACTGACAGGATAGTTGTAGAAATAGAATGAACCTACCAGCAGTATATCAATATTCCATAAGCTCTTCCTGTTGGTAGGATGGCCAAAGAGAGTGCTCAAGACAGTGAGTCAAGATCACTTTTAGAAAAATGTGGACCTTGGCAATATCATTATAAATATATAAAAACATAAAGGGACCCTGTTAAAATGTGTTATAAGAACCCCTATGTTGACTGATGAAGACCCACTAGTCTTCATCAGTCAACATGGCAGACTGTATTTTGCACCCATCTGAGTACCAGCATACATAAATATAATGAATGGTCCTAGTTAAAAAGAAAGAACTTTTGTTGTTTATTTCACTTGTATTGAAGCTTGAACTTTAAGATGAGTTGTAGTTCATCCTGCTGGTTTGCTTCATTAATGAAAAATAATGAAATTAAAATTATCCTATTGGTAGGACACTGCCCATTCTATAATTAAAGTTTGTGGAAATGAGCAAAAAATACTATTGTGCTACTATCATTTGCATCAACTTGTAATTCATTGCTCAGCAGATTCTTTGCCATTATGTATCAATTATTGCTACCATAACTTTTCTCAATTAAAACTATTGTCTGCTGAATGCAACCAATAGTAATTCTTTCTACTGTTTTATTTTATTTGTTTCATTTTTTTTTTAAACTTTGTAATGTACATATTTTTTTATATAAGTTTAAACAAACATTTGTTAGAATTTAAAACATTATTATTTAATAACTTTTAAGTTAGAAGACACTAGTAAAATAAACTAAAATTAAATTCTATTTAATTTTATTGAGTATATTTCAGCATTTATTTTTTATTATGGTGTTGGTGGAATATGTTCTATTCAGTTAAAACCAGTGCCTAGTGCTATGTCAGACCAAGGTTAAGGTACAGCTACAGAAAAAGCTGGTATTTTATTTGTGTGTATATCTGTATTTAAGAATTTCTTGACTATGACATATGTTTAATGTAGCTGCTTTAATGTGTTGTATAGGCTGTTGTAAAACCTGTGTTTCTATACTTATGCATAAGATAAGAAAGGACTACAGGTAAAATAAGTATAACAATATGTATGGCCCATCTAATTGTTTGAAAATGATTTAGAACATACGGCCAGACAGTTAAATATGCCCAAAAACAGTAGAAATTAAAGTGATTAATGCAATTTTTAAGATATTTTTGGAGTGTGATTTAGAACATATTGTAGAGCAAGAGTAATAAAAAGTTAATCATATAAATGATTTATTATGGACTTGATTAACTTTAACTTCAAATCTGGATTTCATAGCAAACTTTTAGAATATTATTAAAAAAATAAACCTCAAAATAAAAAAGTGAATTAATAGAATTGCTCATGGCATTATAAAATAACATCAAATTTCCACAAATATTTATTTTTATCAATTATTTTATAGAATTGTTAGTTATTAGTAAAACCTAAGGTAGAATTTGATTAATTTCCATTTTAGGCTGTAGAAATAATAATTATGAATAAACGATTTAGAAAATTGCACATTGAAAATTATGATTTATGTTAACTATTAAGTTAAAAAAATCAAAGTTTAAAAAAATTGTTATTAAAAGCATAACAAATATATTTAATTTAATAATTTTTTCAAAATATCAATAAATTTAAACTGTTTTTTGTAAATTATTTTGTTTATTAAGTTGAACTTTTCTACTTGTCTTAATGATACATGAAACTTTATAAAATATAGAATGTTATGGATTTTTAGTTATTCATGCATATTACATGAATCAGTTTTTCAATTCTTAATGTTAACTGATATATTGATAGATTATGAAAATACTGTATTTGCCAGAATATAAGATGCACTTCGTTTCCTCTAAAAATATGTTTCAAAACCAAAGTGCATCTTATATGCCAATGGTTAAAATTTAAGTTAGAAGGTTGATTGAACAAAATTTATCTTATTTTTTTATATTCACATGTGTTTTCAGGTGAACAATTTTAAAATTTAGATAACCATATGTAGTTTAAAAAAAGCAATGATTCTGATTCAAGTACAGAAGAAATTTCAGATGATAATTTGTCTAACTCTGAAGTTGAGGATAACAATTAAAACTGTTGTTGCAATACTACATTTTTTAATTAATGTATAAATTTTTCTGAAAGTACTCCTGAAAAACAGCCACATCTTATATGTCAGCAAATAATTAGTTATATTCTCTAAGCATAAATTTATTTTGCTTATTTCTTGAAATTGATGTTATCAATTTTATTGAATGATCAATTAATTAAAAACCATTTGTCCAGGTAATCCAGAGAACAGGTGGCTAAGCAGTAGGAAACACAAATAAACACTGTTACTAGTGAAATTTTGCAGAAACTGCTGTATGCAACATCTGATATGCGGTGACACTCCATCTTGCATCAAAGTGATTGGCTTAAGGCATTGTTACTAAACTTAAAATATCATTTAACAGTTAGATTTCTGCTTCTGTCCCACATTTTTTCTTTAAAAATATTACTGAAAAGTAGAGCAGTTATTGATTATTTTGGAAATTCTATAATTATGTAGTATTTGAATATAAATAAAAACTATCATCAACAAAAAAATATTCAGAAATAGTCAGCTTTTAACAGATACAACTAATTTTTATTTCCAGTTTAGAAAATATTTAATTTACTACGTTTTGAAAAGTAACTTCATAATTTAACAAAGTGTAAAAAATGAAATTAGCTATGATTTTTTTTTTCATTATATCATGGTTTGAAATTATTGATTTGAAACTGAAAATATGTTAGATATTACTAAGTCATGAGGTGAGAACCAGATGGTTTTACCTACATTTTTTTCACTTTGTTTTTTTACTTTAATGTGTTTGTTTGGACAATCATCTTTCTGTTAAAACAGTTTTGCCATTTTATGACAGTACAGGAGTAGAGGCAGGCTTTTGACATTAAAATTTGGTTCTAATCTGCAAAAGTTGGCAAAACTTCAAACTTGAAATTATTCTTCCATAAAATTGTCTCCAAGTCAGATAGAACTATCCAGTTTTCACCTCAAAAAATATTTAAACAGTGATAAATCTAATGAAATCTATCTTTAAAATATCAATTTCATTTAATGAAGTTAAATTTTCAATCTAATAAAGCAAATATTTTCAGTATAAACTGACTTTCAAATATAAAAGCATATTTATGAATTAAGAAAATATTATTGGAAAGAATACTGCTTTTATATTAGAAACTTAAATCTTTTCACTTTTATTCAAAATATAGTTTCATAGTAGCTTCAAAATGACTTAAAGTGTGTCAAATTTCAAGAATATATTTTGACAAAATTATGAATTGAAATTAAAATTAAATAAAGCAATTTTCTAATAAAAAAAAATTATTTATATTGATGACTATTTTTCTGACCAGAAACCACCTGTATGTTAATTATATTTTAAAGTTTAGTGACTTTGTTTTTTGTTCTCATTCTGTCCCATCATTTCATCTTATGAAACTAGTTTGTGTTTTGTCAGTTAATTTTCTTAGGAATCATTTCTGAGGGTGTGTCTCAGACACTCTTTCCACTAAGATTAATAATTTTTCCTGTTTTCCTATAAATTTCAACTATAAGAACCTTATTCCTATGGCCATACTGTGATGATGATGTATAATATGTATTATATATATATGGTCATATGATATTATAGACAGTGCTATTAATTATGGAAAAATAATGGCCATTTTAATGTTGAGATAGAAAAAATTTGTTTGATTTAACAATAAACTTACAGTGGCTAATTTAAAAAAGAATAACTTCTGTTTTTAAATAAATATTCTCTTAACATGTCATTTATTTTCTATGTTAATCAGCCTTGGATAAATTATAGAAAAATTTCTTTGTTCAAATTATTTACACAAAAACAGATTCAATTACAAATCAAGAAATTTTAATTTAATTGAAAATGGTTTTGTGTAATCCTTTTATACAACTGAAAAAATTGATTATTGATCAACAAGATTGTCTTCATTGTGAAACTATCAGACTGAATAAATCTGTTGTCTCTTGATTTCATTTTCAAATACTACTATCATGAGCAATGAAGTAATTATAATGAAACAGTAATTCTGAAAACTTAAATTTAAGCAGATAATTATAAGGAAGAAAATTAAATTAAATTATCTTCATTGTTTTATGCTAAAATAAGAAATTGTCTTAAAGCCACAATAAAATTTCTAAAAAGTTTTTCGGGAGCACACAATGATGACTCAAAATCAATTATGAATTTATTAGTCATTTATACTATTGTTTCTATTTGATAAATTTAAATTAGAAATACTAAATGATCTTGAAATATTATAAAAATTTTTAAATCAGAAATTTATATTGATTTCTATTGATTACATTTGACCATCAAAAACCAAACCAATAAAAATTATTTGTTAATGTAAATTGTTAAAAAATTGTAAATGGTTTTAATAGGTTTTGTTCTGCTGTTAGAAACTTCTTGTATCAGATTCGGGTTTTTTTTGTATTACTCACTTCAGTATTAAATGATAACTATTAAAATATTTCTCTTTTGGATTTTATCTTGGATATATTTGATTCTGGTTATATTATATTTTTGCTATTATATTATATATATTTTTCATCTACTTTCTAATTCTCTGATTAAAAAATCTATATATATTTGTACAGTACATAGAACTATTCTTTAAATCTATTAGTAAATTATTTAATATTTGACATCTTAATAAATTAATATCAGTTTCAATTAGGAATCAAGTAATTACAGTTTTATAGTTTTTTCTAAATAAATGATTCACTTAATTTATTTGTAAAAGTAAAATTTTATTTTCAGTATCTTTAAATTGTTTTTAATTAATAGCTAATGTTAAGCATATTAAGTAATATTTAAAATAAAACAAATTTTTCAATAATTAGTAGACATGTTTCTGTTCTTTAATATTATTATGATGATGATTTTCTTTGAGGAAAGAAAAGTATTGCAGCTGCCAGAATTATAAATATTAGAGAATTTGTTATTTAATGGATTACAATAAAACATTTACATTTTTCATGCTAAAGCAGGTATCCTCAAACTTTTTTGGCTGTCAACCTTTTTTTTAACTTTCAAGGATTCCTTGACCTTTTATCAACCCCATCTACTTTTTTGCTAGTACAGTTAATAATAATGAATAAATAAATCTGGTGAGTCAGTATTAATCCACAGACCATTTTTATAGAAAATATCTACTTACAATATGCAAATTCAGAACTGCCTTATACATCATCTAATGAACTAATGAGTAAGGAACCATTTTCAACCAATCTCCAACTAATTTTTGACTCTTGAAAATGCCTTACAACTCTTGAAAATGCCTTACAACATATTTTAGCCTTACTGACCCCTTGGGGTCAGTAAGGCTAAAATATGTTGTAAGGCATTTTCAAGTGAAAAGTTATAAATTTATATAAAATATGAAAAGTTGTAAATTTATTGTGGTAATTATGGACAAAATTTATATTCTGGTTTTTTGACAGTTATTAGTTTCAATTCCACCAATATTCTGTGAATTTGAAGACATGTAAAATAAACATCAGTATTTAATTTTTTTCATTATATAACAAATTGTGAAGATATCAATAAACAAACTAATGAGTGATTTATGACTCCTTTTTTAAGTCTTTGAATTTAAATTTTAAAAAATGTCAATATCTAAATTATAATTTGAAAAAAAAGCTATTCATAACTTATTAATTTTAGATTTTGATGCTAATTTATTTTTGAAAGCTGAATTAAAGTTTGTAATTTCAACTTCATGGTTAAATAATTACTGTAATTTGTAGTCTTACGTATATCAGCTTTCAAGATACACATATTGACATTTAGAACTGTTCTTATTTTATTTTATATAGTAACATTTACTAATTAACATTGTTTTTCTTAATGAGATATTAAATTACTTAATATATTTAATTTTTAATAAACAAGTAATTGTGTGTTTCACACACAATTAATTACTTGTGACGGATTTTTAATCTTTTAGTAAAAATTTTGAATTATTATTTGCTAACTACTTGATTTAAAAATTAACAGAATAGAAATTTTAAAAAACCGAATTCTTATTTAGAATTTTCTGAATTTGAAACAGAGATGAAAACTTGTATTTATCTTATTGATATTTATTTTCAAAATGTAATCTTTCATAGGTACAAGATGTTGTATAGAATTACTTGAACTCTTAAGTTTTTTGTTAAATTTATTGTATTTAGTTTATTTTCAGTTTTATTGTTCTTTTATGTAATTGACTTTTTTATCATTTTTTTAATTTAAAAATAATCATAAGAATTGTTTGTGTTTTTAATTTATAATACATAATTTATTAACAGAATCTGGAAGCAAGCTAAAATTAAACATATGTATGTTTAATTAGTTTTAACTAATAATAATTAGGTTCTTTTATGACATATGTTGTTGTTGTTGGCATATTTATAAATAACATGCCTCTCAATATTTATTTAATTGTTGACAAATAATTGATAGATTAAATATTTTTCAGGCAATTATGAATTACTTACCACTTCTCTTCTCAAATAATATCTCCATTAGAAGAATTATTTTTAAGCATAAGAAAATTTTATCATGTCACTTTCTAATGAAATTTAATCGTTTTATTCTTATATACTGAATGAAATAAAATACTGTACTTTCAATTACTATTTTGTGGAAAAAAGCACACTATAGAGATCATTGTCGCAATCAATGGATTTTTTTAAATGTCCAATTTTATTATATTGGTATCTGAATAATTACTAAAACTAAGGAATTTAATTTTTAGAAGTATTTAGTTTAATGTATAATTTATTTTAGTTAACCAGAGATGTTTCATTTACAGTTTCAGAAATGTTTTAAATAATATGATTTTGAAATTGTACTTAATAAGAAAACATTTTATTGGAATGATTTTACATATGTAAAACCTAAGTGATTTTTGTATCTTACTATCTCAACTTCACAGGCATAAATTTTTTATAAAAACAAAAGCATTAAATATATTCTAAAAAACATTCCAAATAATACGTTTATATTGAAGGTGACAATTAAATGTTGATAAGGAGGGTGCTAAGTATTTGTTTTTATCAATGTTTAATTTCCTAAGTTTAGTGTAATCCATTTGACATTCAAAATAATTTTTGATTGGTGTTTTTAAAGCTTCCTGAATAATTTCCATCATAATACCAAATATATGGTTTTATTAATTTTATATTATAAATAACTGTATTTAATTAATATTTATAAAAATTAGATTGTTATTGTTTGTTTAATATTACTTCTTAATTCCAAATTTATACAGGTACACCACTGAATTTCCAACATCTGATGACCAACACTTTCTTTCCTAGGTGGCCACAGATTGTGTTGCATAGGGTACACTTATTTACATTATTTACACTGCACTTGTTAGTGGTGATATTCTTAGTTTATTTTGCTTAAATTAAAATCCTAGCTATGAATTCTAAGAGAGATGAGAATGTCAGTGGTGATGTCAAATGCAATTTATATTTAATATTTATTTAATTTAATTTAAGTTTCTAGCAATCCATGGTACACTTTAGACATATGAGAGGTATATAATTAGTGGGTTAAAGGTGTGTTGATAAATTATTATTATAATTATTATAAGCAACTGTGGGGTCAGGCAAAATGGTTAATCTAGTAAGGCTTTGGAACCAAGGATACTGGAAATTTGGTGGTGTTCTTTATATTATATATTTTTTTATAATTTTCCAAATTATAATTTAAATTGATTATTAATATTTTATTTAATTATTAGACACTCGAACAACTGGAACTGGCAATATGGATCCTCTTCTGATGCAACCCAGAATCCAAGTAAGAAAACATTAGTATTCATATTTTGTATTTTTTTAGTATAATAATTTTCAAAATACATTTTATTGATAAAGTTTTCAGCTATCTTAAACTTTTTAACACAATTTATTAATAAATTTATTTATACAATAAATTCTTGGTAATTCATCATCATATGAATCATTACTATTATGACAAATTATCATACTTCTTTAAATTTCATTCTTTTCTGCCTCAAACATAGCTAAAAACAAACAGCTTTTTTAAATCAGAAGAAAAAAAATTAACTAATAAAAGTAAAACTGTTAAAAGATCATAATAGATTTTTGTGAACATTGATCAATTGGAGGTCAGTCAACAATTTCCTATTTAAATATATTCAGAAATCAATTAACAATTATTTATTTGATAGTATTAATATTACTTTTATCTCATTAAATTTATTAAATATTCTTGGAGAAACTAGATATTGTGTACTTATGGACTTGTATTTCTTGCAAGCTCCATTATTACACAATATCTAGTTTCTCCAAGAATATTTTATTTTCCCAGTTTTTATTCTTTCCACCCTGTCATAACCATCATGGGTTCAACCAGGCCCATAATGGAGGTATAAGCTAGGCCCATAAGCTAGGTTATGAGGGATGGTCCCTAACATATCAGGACAGATAATCCCCAAAAAATACCAGAGATCAATCTGGGCAAGTTACCATAAGTCCACAGAGGGTAGGCTGATGACTTAACTCTCTCAGCCAACTGTCCAAGAATATTTTTTATCTATTGAACTGTTAAAAGATGAAGGAATAATTGTTTAGTATCTTATCATCATTATTGTAGAATATATTTTAATGCCAAAGCTCAACACTTATTAAAGCAAATAGAAATTTATTAATTATTATTATTATTACTACTACTACTACTACTACTACTGTAAAAGAAATTCATTATTATCTGTAGAATAATAATGTAGACTTATTAATGACATCAAACATTTTTGTTATATGAGGCTTTACGATAAAAATGTGCTATTCTTTATTTCTTATAAAAAACAACATTAAATAAGATACATTAAGATAATGTAATAATTATGTCAAATCAGCATCCAAAATAATGAATTAGGTATTATAACAAATTAAACATTAGATGACTTATTGGATGTTATGCATACAAATTTTAATTATATATATTATATATCTCTGTGTGTTACATTTGAATTGATTATGAATAAATTTATAAAATTTGCATATTAAAAATGTAATTTTATTAATCTCTCTTTTAGTCCCTCTGGTCTGGACCCGGTCCTTCTCCCTTAGAGCGCCTATTGGAACAACAAAAACAGAGACGTGATGGAACTAATCAGTGAGCACTAAATAAGGAAGAAGTGTGGATTATCTCTTGAATAAAATGGCATAAATTGCCTAAACCTCTTCCGCTTCACAAACCAGTAACAGGTTTGATTGATAGCTGGATAGTGAGATGTTGAGGTGTTAAGTAAATGAAGCAAAATAATGGTTTAGCTAGGTCAAAAACAGATATGAATATGTATGACTACCCAAAGGATAGTCCTAACCTACAGATATCTACTGAATATCAGTTCTGATTAAAGTAACCTTTAATAAGGATTGTAAAGTTTACAGGCTGATAAAATATGAGAGAGAGAGAGAGATATTTCTATATGGTTTGACCAGTCATACTGCCATTTAAGAATACCATGAATTTTGCAGCAGAATTGCAAAATTCAGTTTCAGGTTGTAGTTCTGTTTTCATAAACTGTTTAGAAGAAAGAATTGAATTATATATGTATAGTTAAAAGGACTGTGTCAATGATTTGTTGAATGTCTGGTAAAATTATTTCCAGATTTGATAGCTGTAACTGAAGTGAATGTTGTAGTTCAGTATATACAGTGGTGAAATTCAAAAGACATAAATACTTATGAAACTATTGTATTAAATGTAGTGTTTTGATGAAATGGTTGGATAACAATTACTGCACCTCTGTCCATTTCTCTAGCACATTTGTCAGACTTTTTTTGTTTCGTTTGTTTTTGGTCTATATATTCATACTTTATATATATAAGTCATATATATATATAAGAAATTAAAATATACAGCTTGTAAGTAGTATCTGGTTCTGCTGATTGTATTAGTCAGGCAATTTTATTTGTGATGTATTTGTTAGTTTTTAACAATACGGTGATACATGTTGCGGTAGCTTTTATTCCGAGCCATAGGATTTGAATATGGTATTTTTTTTTCCTTAATTTGGTTGTTTGTTCTATTAAACCATCTGTTTAGATTTTCTGAAATGTAGTTAAGTCATATTGTGATGTGAAAACTCCAAATAATCAAGTATGTTGGCATTTGAGCAAATGTATCTGTTTATAATAATGGTATCTATAAATACTTTCATTCAACTGTGACGATATTGACTGATATTGATACCCAGTTTGCTTGCTTTTATTTATTTGAATTTTGTCAGATTAAAAAACAAAAACGAATTATGTTGGGTACATTGAATAAAAAAAGAGCATAAAAAACAGTCAACTGTTATCATGCCTGTTTAAATCTTGTGTACTTAGGATGCCAAGAATAAAACTGGTGCTGCATACCAAACATGAAATTATATTTCTTAATATGCACTCTCGTGCCAATATGTCATTGCACCAAGCCCAGATCACTTTTGTTAATACAGACGTTTATTATAAATACTTTCCTTCTCAATAATATGCTCCAAAAATTTATTTAGACATTTTTTGGAAGAAATTCTTAGATGAATGAAGTGTTAAATAGCTATTAAGAAAAGACAGCATAACAATAAATACATGTAAAATAAATCGCAATAGAAATCTAATTCTCAAAATGTATATTATTAATGAAAATTTTAATTTAATTATCAATAGTGACATTTCATATTTTGGTCACTTTTTATATTGTATAAGTACTTGTTACTTGGAATTTGTGTGCCTTGGGAAATATGTAACACATAGATTCATCATCAAAATTTTTAGCAGTTGTCACTTGCATATTTATAAAAGTGAAAGAACAAAATTTATTAAAAGTATTCTAATTCAGATATAAACATTATAATTAAATTTTTTCAACAAAATTAGATAATATTTTGAAAATTTTAATAATCATTTATAGTAATTATAATGCAAGTCACTTTTTTATTACTGTTGATATTTTAGGTTTAAGAGAGACATGACTAGTCTGTCTGACATTCATTAAAGAAGTTTGTTATCTTCAATATCATTGTATCAGCATTTAAGGAATGTAGAGTTTTCTTTTATAATAAATGATATCAAATTAATCTCTTCTGTCTAATTATTAAAAATAATTATGATGTACAAAATACTTGTATCCTAACACAAATATTGTTGTAGAGACAGATGTCTTACTGGACAGGCAGGTAAATATGTCCTTGGTTAAAGTTTATGACTCCAAAAAGTAGAATATAAAATATGATTTTAAATAATAATAATAAAAAAAGAAATTTGTTTGTGTAAATATCTCAAATTGGTTTATATAATTTATTATTCAATTTAGGGAAATATTGTATTTAATTTCTAATTAATTCTTAAAGTATTGCATCATTATAAATTACATGTAAGTAAAAGTAAATTTAAAACTTTGTATTTAAAGAATCTAGTTTCTCCGAAGGGATTTTTCTAAAGAAATGTTTAATACCAGAAGAATTTATTACTTTTTCTTCATATATATAGAATGTAAGCCTTTGTGTGCTATTAAATTTGAATAAAGGGTGATTTTGTTTTGAGTAACATTTCATAGAATTGACTTTCCTTATGGATGTATGTAGTTCAAGGCAATATACTGAGTTATATTTGTATCATTTCATGAAACTATTCTCTTTTTTTTCCTATATTTTCCTTTGTTGCAAATTATTACGTTTAAAATTATAAATTTATCATCATACTGTTAAAAATCATTCGAAGAAGATTTATTAAAGTAATTATGTCATTTTATATATATAAGAATATAACAATTATTGATGTCAGATAGGAAAATTTATAATTTATTAGAATAAATTGGTGAAAATAATCAATACAAAGTTTTTTATATGCGCATAGTTACATAGAAATGTGCAACTCAGGTAAAATGGACCCGTATCTATATAGAAATATAGTTCTACAATACCGGATTTCTTAAATATTTCTTAACCGCAAAAAAATAATTTCAGGAAATCCCTGTCGTACTCAACTAACGGGACTTGTCTCAAGGTCTACTTGTCTGCAGTTTTCTATCCCAAACACGTTTTTATCTTCAATGTAATCATCTCGTCTCACCGGATAATTTTTAAAATTAATTAATGAAATTAAATTTACTCATTAATAATAAATAACCAAGCATAATTTAAATCAATACAGAAGTGGCCATCCACACTTAGATTTACGCTATTCGAGCATCGAGAATAGAACGCCATTAAATACAGTAGTTAACAATTGGCGTTAAGTTTAAATTCGCTCTACTCTCCTGCAATTAGGAATAGTTACGATATTTGAACTGTGTCAGAATTACTTAGTGTAAACAATATGCACAAAAGAGAACTGTCAATAAAAGTTCAACAACATGACTCAATTGAGAGTGAATTTCCGCACGGTTGAATACATTCGAAGGTTTTATATATTGACACGATAGAGTTCAGTAGTACAAAACTTTTGCCGAACTAGATCTTCTGAACTGGTTTTCCTACTTTTTTCCTTCTTTATTTTAATCATACCGTATCACTTTAGGGCATAGTAAGAGTAATCTAGACGTGCAATACTTAAATACTCATCATAAAATAATTGCAAAGAGAAACAATAACAGAATTCGGGCCACAGAGAGTGAGTATGTGTGTGTGTGTCTGTAATCTGTTTTGTATTTTTCGAGTCGGGTCGGCATTTAAATAAATATTGCAAGAGTTGTTTACGGTAAAGCGATCCAGAAAATTTGCCTATCAACAAAGATATTGTTTACCGTATAACGTCATTAAATTTTTGTTTTAAAAATTCCTGTAATAAATTACGTAAATATCGTCGAGAGAAACAATTATGATTTTATTACGTGTAGATGTGGGAGGCAGAGTAGATGTATACCGCGGTTCTTTGCCGGCGGCTTTACACCTGACGCCACCTAGCGGAGGACGTCGGTACTAAAAAGACAGCTGCAAGTTCAATGACCGCAAAACAGGAACGGTAAACACGGAAACGGTTCCGAGTTCGACTTCCTTGCTTTCTCCTTACGGTCCCCCTAGTAACGGAACTGTCCATTCATGCCACAGGTGTGTTGGAACGCTTCCAAATCTTCCGAGATGGTGTACTTATGACTACAGACAAGTGTTTTTCATGCGTTAACTCACGCACCGATATTTTAAAACGCGCGTGATGGCGTAAAAAAAAAAATAATAAAATGCCTCGCTTATTATTCTACATTAGACAAATACGGTTAATACGCATCGTTTGTATAAAAAAATAAACCCGTTAAAACGTTATTTTAAACCTTTACGATGCTGAGTCGTCATCGCGAGCAGGTGTAAACGACAGGAAGCATTCTGAGTAAAATTTCCCAGAAGCGCCCGCGAAAAAGTAGGTTAGCCAGTCGAGATAACGTCACGAGCTATCACCAGATGTCTCACCGACACAGAGCTTTGCTTGTACTACGAACAGAAAGGGAAACCCGTTAGGTCGTTGACCTGTGCAATGATTAAGTCGAATATGTGAAAGAAAAAGGGAAAAAAGTATATGAAGCATAGTAACTGGGCCACAAAGGATTTCCAGACGGTTAGAAAGTATCTACAATCGATTTTTCCCCCCTCACTTCACCAGTCAACGAGAACCGAACTGTTAAAACGGTACTCCGGGGTTGATAAACCTACGCTTAAGAAGCAGATGATCAAATAACATGAAATGGCAGAGGAAAAAAAAGAACAGGTGTGGATTTGAAGATAACGGGCAGGTGGATTTTTAATGTTTCCGTTATTGCCCAGATCTAATTTTTTTTTTGGTTTTAATAAAAGAACAAACAACACTTCCGTGTATTCGCGCATTAAGCATTAAAATGGCCGACGTATCTAAATTTAGCTTTTATGAAAATCGTCAACAACTGATGCTGTTGACAACTTTCGATACGGTTCTTTCTCGATTGTTTTCGACGATGGAACGTAATCGACCTGTTTTGTCTGGTTTTCTCGCTCCGTCTCGCCAGGTAATGAACACACTAGGTCAACATCGACGGTTAACTAAAAACAATGTTGAGCAATAGAATTTTTAACGGATTTCGAGTGTGATCGGGTTTCGTTCATTCGACCGTTTTATACACGTCGAATGTTAGTAAGGAAAAAAACCGAATTGCTTCACTAATTACTTAATTAATTAACCGGGCGAATCGCTGGAGAATAAAGTATTCCGGGATTAAAATATTTTTCAAATAACGGTTTTCGCGAATACTAGTTGGGTTGGCAGAGAGCCAACGCCTCTCCTTTATCCGTGCAATTTGAAGCATTTATCAATACGATAGTTTTAAAGACATTTAAAGAATGTTTAATAATAAATAGCGCGAGTGTTTTTTTCCTAGTGTTACATCAATTTCCTTGTGCAGAGTCATTATCCCAAAGTGGAAATGGCCTTTGTGGAAGCCTTGAGCTTGCAGGAACTGTAACCGAAGGGGTAAGTTAGCGTTACTTCAAGGAATGGTGAAAGTTCCAGGGACGAGTCATTAACCGCCAACTAGGACAGAGCGTCAACGCGACTGCGCTAAGTTTCAACAGATACGAGAATTTTTTTAACCCCGACTCTTTTCCGTGCTAAGCCATTAAATTGTTTATGTTCATGATAACAATAAACAATACAAAATGTCTCGAATTAACATCCTCCCATTCTGGTCGTTTGCACGAAATCGACTGGACGTCGTCCATTGGTCGGGCCTTATTGCGTGGGATACACTTGTATCCAAAGGATTATGACGCAGTTGCGGCGGCCATGTTGTTTACGTGGTTGCGAGGTCACGATCACGTGATAGAGCTCAGCCTGCTCTCATTTTGAAGGGGTGAACGCCATCCTGACCTACTTCCGAGAGGGGGACTTAGCCGCCAGCGATACAAGTTCTCGTACTTTCCATACTATTGTTATTAACGCAACTGTGTGTAAGTCTTCGCAAGGTTTCTGCATTTAGTAAACGAACGTCATTTGTTGACTAAGGTTGTGAAGCACACGAGGCGACGACTGACAAGGACAACGCGAACCGAGGATAGTGACCCCTGCATCGATTCTCCTTGACCGATATTACGGTTTGGCCCTGTGCTTGGCTTCCTCCTGTTTTTCTGCTTGAAATTTTCAATGCGTGTCTTCCGTATATCTATATATACATTACAAAATCACATTATCTGCTTGATAACAACACTCAACAACTATCGATTTCTTAACCGATCGTTCGTTTATTCTCGTTATGGATGCTCGCTGCTAGCATTAAATAAAATCTTGCATATTTTATGATCTCCTATCGAACATGATCTATCTGTTTACGATTACGTAATATTATTTATAATGATAATTTGTGCGTTTATAGATGATTTTTTTAGAACGTTTCGATGCTTATGTCGCGTTTATAATACTTAGAAAAAGAATCACAACAAACAACAAGAATGATGAAGAAATGAAGTACATGCTTTTTTTTTTTAATCTCTCAACAGAACGCTTTAGCCAACAACAGTGGCTTTTGAAGGACAACATATAAGATCTGACCATCCAATGGTAAAACATGGAGACTATTAACATCATGTACACATTTGCTCCTCCAGCTCAAGTATTGCACAGCTTGGGCCATCGAAGACGACCAGACGAAGGCTGGCAACCGCCAATTGATCGGCTGGCTGCATTCTGGACAGTCCGATGGCAAAAAGTCACAGGTAGCAGCGTGATTCGCAACCAAACTTCTCTCCGACATTCACCAGATGTTGCTATCTACTAACAGTGGTGTTCAATAAGAATGGGACATAGAACATTTTGCTCTGAACCAAAAGTGCAGCAGCCCCTTGTACTTCTGGGAGTCGTGCCAACAAGTCTTTGAAACGTCCTGGTTGCTGAGGAAATCTGTTTTCCACAAATACTCGAAGAGCTGTTAGGTAACGTTCTTGGATATTTTCTAGTTCTCTTCTTCCCTGGGTATCTTCTGGCAATAGAGAAAGAACATTGAGTATCTTTGACAATCAAGTTTGTTAACCTCAGTACCGTTAATGAACCGGTCAATAGATCATTGTCCCTTATATTACATCCTCATCTATCTAAAACGTGAACGACCGTTCTTAACACTTTCGTCGGTTGCTCGACTGGAACCACTAACCTCAAATCATTCAAAGCGTATTATGAATGAGGACGCGTACAAAATATTTTTGGCTTCGAAAAAACAATAAATCTAAATTTAATACTTTACTTTTTCTGAACATATTCCATACCTTCTAAAATACAACTTGGCTCTAAGGGGTTCTACTCATTACGATGAATAATTTTGACAATTGAAGTATGCAAAAATTAACCAAGGCCAAGTTACTATTTTACGAAAAATGAAAATGTTCAATTCTTTACTAATTAAATAAGGTATTAGAAAGCAATCTTTACCTTGGCTCTGCATGATGACCACCTTTAGACAAACATATTCTTCTATACAAAGCCTTAATCTTCGAAAGGATGCTGTCAGTTGGGCCAAATGTTCCACTAGCGGACCCACTTCTAGTTTTAATTGTTCTAATGTAAAGGGTCGACCCATCATGGCGGCTAAACAAGTTTGTAAAGTGCAGAGATCAGCAGCAATATCATGTTGAAGATCGATCGTAGGGTCAGAACTCGAACTATCTGTAGACTTGTGATTTCCATGTATTGCCTGGTAGGCACATGTTGTAAGCACTAAGAGCTCATGCCACTTATGGGTCAAAAGCTGGAAATATAAATATATATATATATATATATTTTAAATAAATTTATTATCGAATTATTTTATTCGAAAATATAGTGATTTTTCTAGAAAACTGTAGATTTTAGCGTTAACGGCTGGATTTTTTTTCTATCCTTGGTTGGGCTTCCAGGACACTTCTATGCAATGCGGATGACTCAGTCAGTAACCAAGGCCGGATTGTATCTATTAGACGAGTTTGTAATGATGATAACCTTCTGAAAGTGTTGAAATACCAGACGAAACCATAAATGTACGAAATGAGATCGTTCTGTTCCGGATTGAATTTACTTTTCCGAATAGCAATAAAAACTGTTAACGGAACTGCTTTGTTTGCGAAAGTTGTATAGTAAAATATATTAAAATATTTTTGTCCAGCCTTTAACTATAACGACAAAATAAAAGGAATTGCTTTCCATTTTCTCCTGTTTAAGACCTTATACTGTAATTTTATATACAGTAAAACTATTGTTTATACAAGCTGGTTTTTATCGAGATATAAACATAAAATCGGAAATATGAAAGTTATTTGTATGGAAATTAGGTATTATCTGAATCTTTGAACCCTAGATTTAAATAAAGGTTATGGTTGGAGACTGATTGAATGAATTCGTGATAATGTAATAAACAAGCAGCATAATCAGGATACCTTAAACTAAAATTGTTTAGGTATAATTTTATAGTTTAGTTATGGAGATCATTCACTTGTTTCTTCTATTTATTCATTTATTTAAATTGACAAACAGCTTGCGATTTGTATAGTTTCTTTGCTTTTTATTTCTATTGTTAAGCCGCTAATTAAATACAATTTCTTAATTATTTGAACTGATTTTTATGTTTGTTTAACCGTTTCTAAGACTTAGTTTGTGTAACAGGTAGTTTTAAGATTGAAAACTTACTTGAGTGTGGACGGCTACGGGGAGTTCCCTATAGAAAGGCAATCTCTTGGTCCACTGCACCAATTTATAAACAATGTTATCTCCTATTTGACATAATTTTTCAGTTAATTCCGATTTTGCATCTAAAAGTTCTTGGATGTTTTTTAGTGTAGCTACATCTTCGAAATCATCACAGTCTATTAATTGGGTTATCATGGCGACTGCTTGCTCGGTGGGCATCTGACAATGACGAAAATTCTCTATTCTGTGTCTTAGATGGATGACATCTGCAGGATTGGTTAGAGCCGTTTTTAAAATTTGCCCATTTGCCCAATCTTGAGTAGGATAGCGAGGTTGAAGTTTTTGCTGTTCCTGACGAACGTGGCCGTTTTTCTGACCTTTTTTGTGTTTTTTATATTTTACCTGTAAAATACGACGAACGTAAACAATAAAGAATTCGGACGTTTTAACGGAACGGCAGATCTCACTCACCTTGTACAAATTATAAACCGCACCAGAATTTCTTCCTCCTGGCATTCTATCTTCTCTAACCGCTTCAGAGATGGAAATTTATTTTATGGCCTCGTTTAGATGCAAAATATATTAAAGTGAAGAAAACTTACCCGCTAGAACCATTCCTTGCCGTAGACATTTTTGAAAACGACAATATTGACATCTATTCCTTTGTGCCTTAGTAATCTCGCAATTACCATCGGCTACACACGTATACACTCTCTTGTTCTGGACTGTTCTTTTGAAGAAACCTTTACACCTAGGTACATGAAAATATATGGAAAACAATGCTCCTATTATTAGATATGATAAAGAATAAATAAATATTTTGAAAAGACTTAAATTTTAAATACAACGCAAAAAATAAAGATCACAACCAGCTTTGATTTCCGTTAAAGAATTGTCTGTTATGAGATTTCACGCTTCATCGTTTTACTTTCCTTCTAAGTTCCTATCGAAATTGTGTCAGGAAAATTTTGCCCGAAGAATAGTTCGAAAAGAGCAACCAAATTATTTTCCAGAAAAGAAAATGTATTCAATAGAATATAGGTCCCTCCTGTCTACTTTTCATAGTTTACAAATTACTCTAGTCGGTTTGAATTCGGAAGTTTTTGACTTTCCAAGAATAGTTGTTGTTTATTCGCGTAATACAAGTATCGCTACAGCTGCGATATTCTACTTTGTGGTTACTCAGGGACTCCTTACCCAGTGACGCCCAGCGGGGTGGCTGTGGAAACATCTGGTAAATAAGACGTCAATGCCGATTGTGATCAGAAAGGCACAGCATGAATGGCATTCTAAACAAGAATGACTGCACCCGATAGTGGGCTAAAACTGCCTACTTTTTTCTTCCAATCATTATTAATGTATTTATATATGTATATACACTATATGACTAAATATATTGCTATTTTTTTTTTTTGCATTAAACGCACATATTTTCAAAATGAATTATTTTAACCGTGTAATTTGAGTGGCATTCTCTAACATTTCTGAATTCTAAAATATGCATACAAAATTTTTAATTCTTTAAAAAAAAGATTATTATTATTATCCTAGGAAATTATCATTAGAATATATTGAAGTTCTACGTATCATTCCAGGTTTCAAATTTTGTATTTATTTAAAGTTATCCTAAACTTGACCATCGTATAGGTAATGCATTTATTATTATTATTATTATTATTAAATGTATATCAATATCTAAAATTCAATATAAACAGTAAACCTGAGAAATTGTTTTTGTTAAAATTTCAAAAGAAATTACTATTATTATTACTATTATTATATAACTAAAATATAACCTATTAAATGACGCACATAAACATTTTAGGAAATTACTTTCTTAACAAGATTTTATCTTACTTTAAATAGATTCCTATTAAGTTATCTACATGTAAACCAAACAAAGTTGAATTGGATGCTTTTAGTTTATTTTAGCACCAAGGAAGACTTTGCTATAATTTTGAATATATTTTTTTTAATTTTGAGGGAATTTGTTAATAAGCTAGAAAAATAATTTTGATAAATATTTTAAAAATGTGTAATTTTTCAACTTCTTCGAGAACCTGGCGTATATAAATTGATAAAGCCGTATTGCCACATATTAAATAAATCACAATCCACACAGAACAGGACTTCCCTGTTTGGTCTACCAAATCCACTGAGGTGTTCTCCAGGACCACGTACCCTTCACAAGTGATGATACCATAATGAAGCCCCGTGGCCTTGTCCTCACATATCATACACACCATGGGTTGATCGTCGTCGTCGTCTTCTCCCGTCGTACCTCGCGAAGTAGTAGCACTCCCCGTATATACAGCGACTGTTAAGTTCAAGGCTTGAGAGTCTGGTTGTTGAGAAGTAGAGGAAGTAGCCACTTTTTCTGTGGTTTGCGAACTCCAGAAAGAACGCTGAGAAGGTGGAGTCGGTGCATCACTCGATGCGGTTAACCTATATGTATTTTCTTCCTCACTGTTTCTGTTATTATCCAAAGTCCCCATGGAAGGACTGTAGGGTGTTCTACTAGATCCCGCATTAAAATTATAATTATTAACTACAGTTTCATTCGACGTGATTCTTGTTGTGGAATAAGGTGAAGAAACGGGGATCGAAGATTGAGAGGGATTCAATATACTACCATATTGAGGAGTCGTGACAGCTGCCGCAGTGAAAAAAGCGAATACTTGAGAGCGGGGCGATAGAGGACGAGGTGCAACACCACCTCCCTCCGTACCAGTCGGAGTTTGTGATGGAGATACTCTGCGTGGAGGATTTGGAGGATCGCTAGTCGAAGTAGCTGTGCTCTCCGGCCTGCGACCCAACATCTGTGGACCTGTCCATACCATAGTTTTTCTACCATGCAATTCTCCCATCAAGAGTGGTGGTCGGAATTGTGACCGTGAATCCTCTTCTTGGGAATTAGGGGACTGATACCGACTTTCGACTAGTTCCTCCTGGCTACTACTACTACTAAAATGTCTTCTATAAGACATCGCACTCGACGGAGGCCATAGTTGAGGACTCAAATAGGGTAGATGTTCGGTTCCTCTTTGACGCGTCGGACTACTTAAATCCAAACCCTGTTCGTCTTCCTTTCCGTCTTTGCAATCCCCTCCTCCGTCAAAAACGCTGTTTCTTCTTTCTACTTGAGGACTTTCCGTCGGTCTCTCACTTTCTTCTTCGGAATCCTGCTGATTCCCGTGATCGACTGGAGTATTTCGCGCCTGATCCGTACAGCGTGATCTTTTGCGTTGTCCTTCAGTCGGCTCCTCCGTCTCTTCCGGCTCCCAAATTTCTGGACCCGAGGCATCTCCTCCGTCGTCGGATGCGAGGCCCGCTGTTACTGTATCTCCTTCTCTTTGGAATGGATCTGTACCGGCACCGCTATCGGGAGATGACATGTTTATATCAACACTTGTCTCACCGTCACTGCTGCATCGTGAGTCTACTTTCCTTCGTTTTAATTTAATGTCGTGGAATAAGCTCATCTTAGGCACCCACCCCAGAAGCAGAAGTATCATACTTCCTGAAACGACAAAAAAACCTTATCAGTATTTCATTAAAAAAATTGCTTAATATGTAAGAATGTAATAAAAATTATCTACATTATATAATCGTCTCACCAATAATTAATGTTTACAAAAGTCATTAACGATCTATTTGTGGGCAATTATTTTTTAAAAACCTTACGAAATCTTAATTCTGACAAACCTCTTTTGTCATGTTTTTATCGATTAATAACAAAAACATTCTTCATCTTGTTGATGTTCTTTGCTAGCAATAGGCTACAGCGACCTTCAGAAGTTATAAGGAAAACAAGCGGCTTAAAAAGCAAACTGCAGTGAAAATATCTTAAGTTCATAAACTGCTTTTCAAATTTCTGACCTCACTTAGAGAGTATCGACCAGACAAGTCGAAATTAGGTCGAGATCTGGCTCCGTGAAGATGTCAATGATCCTGAGCAACAAATACCTCAAAACAAAAACTAAAAGGTCGCTTATCTTAACAATAATAATTATTATTATTTATAAATATTAAACAGACGTTTGATTTCGTAAACTTTCACATCTTTGCTATTTTTGTCGGGCCGTTTCCCTGCAGGATATGACTTACCTGCTGCGTACAGGTGACATTACATCATTGATTGTATAAGTTGTAGGGAAACGGGAAAAATAGCAGCTTCAATACTGATATGAAACTACAATTCGTGAGAATGAGGCCAAATCGAGTTGGACATGAACGACTGATATTCCATTGTTGCCTGTTTTGATGCGCTCAAGTGATCACCCGGTAATAAAAAATAAAAACTAAAAGTGCGCCCCTGCACACTGACATAAATATCATTTTATAATACTTTTGTAAAGGTTTAAAATTCCCGCACGTTTCGCCAACACCCGCTCGGACTAAAGCGTATTAAGGTTGACAGGTAAATGCCCTATATATAAGACCCACTCATTGCCACAGATAACTCGGGGGCCACACTAAGGAACTCTACCATGACCTTCAGGAAAAGCGGGGTGTCTGACCTATAATTGTAACTGCGAACTTTCCTGCCCCACTGTCACACCAAAGGGAAAAAACGGATTAAAAAAGGATTCTAAAAAAAGAGGCTGTCGAACATGTGCAAGAGCTTCGTGAAACGAAACACAGCGTCCGGGATTCCGAGAACACTTATTATAGCCAGTTGAGTCGACTTTTTTTTTACTAAATATCAAAACTGACGTCATCGTTAGGCAATCGATCGTTGCCGGAAATCGCAATTTGAAAATCATTCGTTTAGAAGATATAACGGAATATACGGAGCTTATAAATAATTATAAAGAACATAAACTAACCGCTTGTCAAAGAGAAAGCCCTTCTTGGCACAGGTCACTAACATGACGTAGAGCAACGCGGAAGTATCAGAAATCCTTTACCCATTCAACATACGTCGTATAGAAAGTAGGACGTCGACAACAAACCATTGATTTCAGGCTAGATTTTTCCTGGTATAGTCTGCACGTGTAGGAGTTCAGTCACCTTGCACTTCCTGTATCTCGGCTGCACTACGCCATCTACATGAAGTAAGAGAAACCAAACGGAACTTCACAGCGAAAGGATTCGTTTTTATTAGGTCATTCTTAACGATACGCGTTCCGCACGACGAATCTCGAAGACATCAAACTGGTCTGGAACCACACAAACCTGTATACGGGATCCGCTAGACTGTGTCATTGACCTCCGAAACGTAACAGTACCATTATGATATGACGCCACTTTTTGATCAGCTACTGACAGAAATGGTGGAAAGCTGTAATGCATCACTTAGGTCATTGACCCCGACAAAACAAAAATAACGAAAAAAAGCCATTAAATAATTACATAAATATTATTTAAAAATGGAATACGTATTATTTTAGCTTTAGGTTTTTTCCGAGTGTTTTCGTCTTCTTGCAACGATCGGTTAGCTTTCACTGTTAGCGAGTTCAATGACCTCCACAACAGAGCAAAGTCCAATAGCTATGTATAGGACTCGCAGCGAGATAGACTGACTTTGTGACTCGTCGATCTGATTTTTTACTTAAAACCAGAGTATATTTACCCTTCCGTTTTTCTTTTTTCCTAATAATTACGTTGCCGCCCACTCTCAGCTTCGGCGGCCATGACGATAAAAATTATACAATTTCTGCTTTCCATTCAGTCGAAAGGTCAAAATTTTCTCCTTTTAAAACTTTCCTGTCGGACAAAGAACCCGAGAATCGTTTCCCCGTTTTGCCTGGAGTGTGAGGTCAATGACTCGCTTTAAAAAATGGGGTCATCCTTCCAAAGTTGGCCCACCAAGGGCGTGACAGTGAAAACGGTACATTTTACCAAAATATACTTCCCCCATCCTAGTGTTAACTGTACCAACGGAGGGTGAATGACCCGAAAATCAGGGTATTAGGAACTCGTGCGGAAAACCGTAGGCTACTCCGTCATCAGCGGGTGGGTCCTGGCGAAAACCAGTCCTGCCTCGGGCTGTAGGGCAGTCGCAGCGCATACTTAGGTCATGAAAGGGGTGAGAGAACATAGTGAAACTCGACTAACCAGTTACGCTACTATGAATTTTGGTCAGTGTTACGGCCACAATACTACATCATTGACTTCCGATACTGTCATGGCGGTCTCATCATTCTAATCGGAAGTGTTTTATCACCCGTTCGTTCCCCGCGACGTCAACAAACGATACCGTTTAGCATCCTTTCTTAAATAATAAATCGGGATATTTAAGTGAATAAAACACAACCTACAGTAATGATGTCTCTCCTCGCTTCATCACCATGTTGGAAAGGCAAATAACCCTTCGACGAATGTTCTGCCGCTAACACTAAGCAAAAACACAGAGTATTGTGATAGGTAAAGACTTGGTAGAAAGCGAACACTCAATGACCTTAGAGTCGTGTCTTCCAGCCAGTCTGTTGTCACCACTGCCAACGGCTCCGCAGAGCTCTATCTGTACCGGCTACCAACGCCATATCAGTCGAGGCAGGTCAATGACCCGAGCTCTACCAGCAGCACACACTCACATACACGTAACAGAGACAGTGGCGCTGTTTTAGTTTCCTGCCAGTGGCCCTATGTGCATGCTTGCTTCCCTTCCTCAACACAAACTCGGCCGAAGGGCCTACGTTTTCTCTCTATCCTCTTTGCACACCTGCCACGCGCCACCACCTCTCCTTCTAGTCCCTTTCGTTCTGCCGACATTTTTCTTTAATTGCTCCCTCTTCCATTACCAGCATCGACTTCTTTATATCTCACGCGGCAATACCCGGTCTGTGAAAGAGATACAGTTTCAAGGACAGATTACTTCCTGTTTTCCGTCAACAAAATCCTGTTAAGCATTTCTAACTTATACTAATTATTCAAAAAATTTCCGGAATCGTTCTATCTAGGAAGTCATTCATTTCAATACTACTTTTTACGGATTAATTATTTCAGACATTTACGCTTACGTCTTTGCTTTCGACTGTCTGTCCTATAAATTTTAATAACCACTAGTGCACTAGACCGAGTACTTCTCAGCCTACCGCATTTTAAACCTTTCGTTTTCGAAACAACACCGGTTTGACCGCTTTCTCCATTTCTTTTTTTCTCCGTTTTACCGTTAGCTTTTTAGTAAACAAAAACACGTTCGTGCAAATTCTCATTTAACTTAACAATTATGCAATTACAATAATTCACTTCTGCACCGTTCGGGCTTTTCAAAAAAATATGCGCCTACAAAAATAATAAAAATATTTTCAAATAGAAATCTGTTACGAAAGGGGAAAAAAATAAATAAATAACAACAAGCGGTACTAAAAATAATTTATGGAAGTAAGATCGCTCCTAATTAGTCACGCATCTTTAAAAAAATCGAATTTATATCGAGATTAGAACGAAAAAGAAAATTGAGGAAATATCTGCATTAATTCGCGTAACTACTACCAGATGGAGTTATTGGCGAAATCGCCATTTTGAGATAGCAGCTATCTTTCTCAAACAAAAAAATAAATCAGATTAATGGATTTATTTAATGATTATCTCTTATTTATGGAGATTATTTTATAATTATTTTTACCGGGCAAAAACGTATTTTTTCTAAACAATGGGACATTTTATGCGAAATATAATACCCGACATTCGCAAGCGTTCGGTAAAGGATATATATATAACCTTTACCTTACTTTCACCAAAATGCGACTGGAGGCCAATACGAAGTTAAGTGACCCAGAAAAAGATGATAAGGAAGAGGAAAGGTATGAAGAAGAGAGAGGAACGATGTCTTGACCTGACCTACTTGTCAGGTGATTCCGCTAACCGGTGCGACCTCTTCTGGGTAGTTACAATATAATTAAGGTCATCGGATGATAGTACACTGGCGACAATCGCTTATAAGCTGTCAATCAACTTTACTAACTGTACTACAGAAGAGCGGTGTGACGTTCCGTAACGTCATCGTGTGACGCAAGACGGATATGTCAATAAGATATTCGGATGAGCGAACTCTGCGGAATCCACGAGAGATCGTCGTTTTGCTAGAGAAAGGGTCATTTACCCTCGTAGCGTGCACAAAACGAAGTGGCCTACTTGGCAATCAGCCAACGTCCGACACCACAACGTCAAACTTCCGTCTATAATTACGGCATCCGTTGTACTTATACCGAACATCTTCCCGCCGGCTTTTATACTACATAAAGTACTTTTGCTTGATACCAGGGGTCACTGTCCGTTTAAAATAATAATAATAAAAAAAGAAATTTGTTTGTGTAAATATCTCAAATTGGTTTATATAATTTATTATTCAATTTAGGGAAATATTGTATTTAATNGTCCGACACCACAACGTCAAACTTCCGTCTATAATTACGGCATCCGTTGTACTTATACCGAACATCTTCCCGCCGGCTTTTATACTACATAAAGTACTTTTGCTTGATACCAGGGGTCACTGTCCGTTTAAAATAATAATAATAATAATAATAATAACAATAATCTCTCATCTGAATTCCGCTAAATCGCGTAGAAATTATTTTTATTAACTTATACAAAACAAAACAATGGAATTCTGTTGTATTAGTTTCCCAGACGTCTTCTGCACATAAATTTATATTTACGTCACTCCTCGGATTAAATTATAAACGACCGTCGAATAACGTCATCGAGCTAAGAACTCTGGGAAAACGATCGACTTTATAAATGGCGGAGGTCGTTCCTATTCGACTATTTTCGATTTATTGAGGCATAATTAATCGCGGAATTTTCAAACAGGTGATATCTTCCTTTACTATAACTCACCAAGTGACGAAACAACCAAAACAAACACTTAAATTACCTATTTATAATTAGATATTCGCATCTTTCTACGGTAATGCTAAGCCTAAATTGTAAGACATGCAAAATATCATTAGCAGAGTTTAAATATCATCCTAGAGAAATCCTTCTCTAGAATGTTTTCTACAGTTTCGATTGGTTAATTTTTTTAAATATGTTTCAGGCAAATAAGTGACTTCTTATGAAACGAGAGTACTGTACGTGTATTTAGATGTTGACAGAACTGTAACGAATCGGAAGCAATTTCCATATCTGTCTGCTTTATATTGTGGAATGAAACCCTTTCTTAACTGACCCAGTAAGTTGATAAAATGTAAGAGTGATGTCGAAACCGGTTCATCATAACAAAATTTTCCTAATCTTTCCCTAACAAGAGTGTAGAAATCAATAGTTTTACACACAAAAAAAAACCTCATATCTAATTACATTTATCTACAAAAATATCATTCTTAATATATAAACAAGGACGGACTGAGTTTTTACAGTTAGAATTTATGTTCTTTAGTGCCTTCCGGCTTTGGTATTTGTTTTGATACGGTTGCGAAGGTCAGATAACAATAGGTAATTAACTGATTGACAAATTTTAATTTACTCGCATTAAAATTATATAAATTAGTTATATATGAAGATATAAATTCTATAAATCTTAAATGTCTTAATCGGAAGGGGAAAAATTATGCGAAAGATTCAAAACATTGCACAATTGGGATCAACAGATGCAACAAGTAGTAAATGTCAAGCTGTTACCGATTGCTTATAGACATATCACTTTTCTTTAAAACATAAAAATCTACTTATTGTTCCATATTGAACCGTCTAAACATTCCATTAACTTATGCTAGAATTTCAATCGACCTTGATAGTTGTTTTAAAAATGTAGAACTGGTTTTCGTAAACTAATCGAAAACTTGTTTGCAGTGAACGTAGGAAGATTTGCAGGAAAGTGGACTAGGTCAAACGGTTAACTAATCCAACATGTTGACAAATATGCTTGCTTTCTTTACTGTAAGAAGATAGATGTTTGACCTCAAACATATCGATAATGATCAAAAGGAAAAAATAATCCAAGAAATATCAACGATTAAACAGTAATAATTTTTGCCCTTGAAGCATAATTTCTAATATGGTTGCTTACTCGATGTCAATACCTTGAAACAATTACAAGCCGCAGAATAAAATCTGCAACACGATCATTTGCATAAAATAATGATGAAAGGAAAATCGGGAAAACGAAGCTATAAATTAAACTAGATTGTTATCTCAAATCGTATTAATAAATTACAAAAAGTAATATCATTAGTGATATAATTATACAGAAATTAATAAATGCTGGATAACTCAAGTAGCTAGCTCTAATTATGTTAAAACAGGTTGAATTCTTTGTAAAAGTTTGGATAATTATATGTCTGCTAGCCTCGTGTTGTACAAATTTCACTATACCGCCATGACATTATCTAAAACAGCTTGTGCGAATATGAAAAAATTGTTGACCTAATTGTGTGGTATTGTCTGCCACGACACAGATCTTAGCTCTATTTTTTTCTTACTCCTCTCATGCAATCACATTCTTGTAATCCTTTATCACTAACCTTTCAACACCATCCTTATGACAAGTGTGAATTAAGGGTTACCAAAACATAACGTTACTTTTTCGTTAGTTCCTATTAATTCATAGGACATGCAGAAAGTTGACTTCTACGCTGAGACAAAGTACTTCAATAAATTTAAACTTTCTATAAATTACTGGATGAACATTGTTTTTACATCCATTCATTAATTAAACAATTATCCTAATCTCTTGTGTGAAATTCACTTCTGAAAACATTAAAACACATTATCCTATAAATGACGTCAGGATTTCATTTTATCTTCTAATAGAGATAAACATATTAGTTGTGAAACTCATTCCCGCCATTTAGACGTCATTATCGCTATTCTTCCGCTGTTGTTTCGAACTCTGGACTTTCAATACCCATCACCTATATAAGATACCAATAAAATTTCATTTACTATGGTAGAAAGCGAATAAAACACATTGCTTAACTCTGGTTTCATCACTACAATGAATAAGCACGTCGTCCCTCACCTAAAATTCCATCAAACAATAAAATTGACTTGTTGCAATTTGTGACCTCGCATATGACATCACCGACACCTCATTCCGCACGTCTTTTTTTCTGTGCGTTTCGTCAAATGAGGAAGTCGATAGTTTCCGTCAAGCGTTCTTGTTTAAAGGATTATCTTCCATGAAGTGCGACTGAAGATGGCCTTGAGAGAAATTAGAACCGAAAAACAGACCCAACACGATTAGCTTGATCTCCCAGACGCATCTATAGACACGTAGGATGGGGAAGATTGAAATTACTAACAGTTGTTTTGAGATGTTTTCGATCTAAAGATAGAAGTTGGAGACTAGAGCAGACAGGAGTGTCTGGAGCGAGTTATGCAAGTTCGACAATCTTTTGCAAAAGGATTATTATGTCAAAAATTTTGTAAACATTAAAAACTAGTTAAAAAAAAAAGAAGGGAAACAACCCATCCTTACATTCAAGAAGGATAATTACGTATATCATCCAGATGATAAGATCTATACTTTTTTTAACTATTATTTTTTTTCAAGTGCGTACGATAAGCAAAAAAACTATCGTGTACTCGATAACAAGTAGGAAATGGGGATCTTTTTAGTGTAGTCGATTATCCTTATCTATAATGAACTTTCTCTACGAAATAGCAATAAGATCTTAACCTTTGCTAAACTTGTGCCGATGATAAAAGCGAGGTTAATGTTATGGAGATAATATTTGTTTAAATATTTAACTAATTATTGCTTCAGAAATCGAAGGTTTAGCTATTTAAACTTAATAAACAGGAATACCGTTTATCCTAATCGATTATTAAAGATGCAGGTGACGATTTACGAGCCTTCAGCACTTTTAAATAGTTAGTGACGCTTCTGATATAACCAAAATGAAACTGGGACACGGGTTTATGCCGGATATTGCGCAGCGTTTAATAAATTCGCGTCAATCTATCCCTAAACAAAAGTATTGACAAAAATGGAATTCTTATAAGGATTATTGAAATATTTAAAGTCAAGGTCTCGATCACAGAGGTCAAAATAGCGATTCCGAAGAAGTAGGAAAAAAATCTAATACAAAAGTGACCCTCACTGACCTGATTTGTCGATGCTACCCCCTTTCACCACACCCAGGATTTTGGTCACGTGACAAGGGTATGTAGGTCGTATGAGGTCACGGCCACTGACAGAAACGATTTTCACTCGAGAGTTCGCTGTCCCTGTAGCCTACATCACTGTTCATCCACATAGATAAGCCTTTGCATATAATGCTGATGGATGTGGAATGTTTAACTGAGAAATGTCACCGTTCATCCACATACAAAGCGGCAAGGTCAAAACTATAATACCGTTGGAAGTTCGCCTTCTTAGGTGCCAGAGAAGGTACAGAGCGTCCGACTTTACGATCATGCCAAACTTAAGCATGATTCGATGCCTAAAAGTATCCTTGGTAGCGAGCATGAGGCAGTTCGACTGCCTCAAATCCGTCTGCTATCTCTTCCATGCAAACAGTGCCATCTGGTGACCGACTTCCGACGGACTTTGGTCTCTCTTATTTAGACGTCAACAAACTCACTAAAGTCAAAGTACTCCTCTTTCACTCGCTTCGAAATATGAGTTTTTATAAGCGTTACACGATTGACCATTCTAATACCAGCAATGACGTCAGTGACCACGTGGGTAGACGATAACCGTCACGATAAAAATATCCGCTTAGGAAGAAAACAGCCTAACGCATGCGCATTGACTTAGTAGTGTAGATGCCGTTAATTGATTAAAAACAACTTTTTTAGATTTTAAGCGGAATGCGATGCGAACGGAAAGCGAATGATTGAAAAAGGGACCGACAAAAGTGTGGGCAATCACAAAGGGGTTACACATTTCATCCCCTTTAATCATTGCTCGTTGACATTATTCGCCGGGTCGGGGAAAAAACCAAAAAAATTGTAGATAAACCGGAATTTAAACCCGCAACATCTTTTGTCAACACCTGTCGACAGGTGTAAAAAGGCGAGGGTGTGCCAAACGAAGCTCCACGGACCTAGGTCATAACCTCGGTTTGGTGCCGACCTTCTTATTGACGAAAGTAGCCCAGTACGTTCAGCTTCCTTCTTCGATCTTTTTTGTCTGTCGTATTTCCGGACTCGGTCTTACTACACACGTTTGTTCCTCATGATATATGCGGTAGGAAAGGGAACATCGCCACACTCCTGCCGGCAAATAACATCGGGATCAAAATAAACAAAGACGTAAAAAGATCGAAAAATCGATAAATCCGACGGGAGGAACGTCTGGATTCATAATTCGCACAATAAAGAACGGTCCCGTCGGGTGAAAGAAGGGTATAGTATTAGATATCAGGCGTCGGGCTTCCGATATTTAAATTTAAACGGCAAAGATTGGCAAGTATCCTGCGTTGCAACACCGTAACATAAAGTAGTACTTACCGAGGAAGGTCCTAAGAAGAACCTTTCGCAGACCCAGTGACGATTCCCAATCATTCTGTCTCACTGCAACAATCAGCTGTAGACAGTACGATCACCAACTGTACAGTAACGTGTAAGCTAGAACCGCTATCCGACTCTCGTCTCAGGGGCAATGACTCGTCGTCACTCTGGCCTCATTACAAACCAGGCACTAGAGGGCAGTGTCAGAAAAGTGAAGTTTTCGACTTTTCCTCTGTGCTTGACACACTAAAGCAGTCACGTGGTACCAGGTAGGAAGTCATTGGCGTGTGACGTCATGCAGTTTTCGTCCGGCGCCATTTTGTTCGGAGTATATGTGTTAAGGGAGATGAAAAGTCGATGGCTCTTAAGAAAGTGTTATACTTTTATGTTATGCTACGTAATTTTCTAGGGCATTTCGCGTTTCGTTTGAAAAGGTTTTTTGATAAAACTAAACTGAAAACGAAGTTGAAGGTTGAGAAGGTTGATGAACCGTCTGCATTTTTTTAAATAAAAAAAATTGTGTTAATCGTCATACATGTAAAATGATCATTAAAAAAATATAATAAGGCAAATATCGCGTTACTTTAAAGTGAGAAGTACAAATGATAAAGTTATATATACATATTTATTTATTTCATTTAAAACGCAAATTACAATTGGCTAAATTTAGCGTTCAGTTACGAAATATATTTTTTTAATTATTAAACTTATTAAAATATAACAAAAATTTATTTTTATATGTTTTATAATAAAGAAAAACACGGTTATATTTGTTTATTTAACTGGTTTTTACTCTTTTCTGTTTAGATAATAATATGATATGATACCTTGGCGTACCAATGGGGAAAGCATAGGGGTACGTATTTATGAATATAGTTAATAAGATCTTGATTGGTACCTATGTCACTACATTTATAAAAATTGCAAGTAAATTTAAAGCAATTCTCCGCTTTGCAGGGGAGATCTATTTACATTTATAAACTTTCGAATGACGCGTTTAATATCCAAAATATCTATGAAAGTAGATCTACAAAAATAACAGCATGAGGAAATATGACGGGGAAAGTGCGGTTATTAAATTGTTAGGAGAGTAATTCGTACTATATGCTTGACGTGAAGATAATTTTTCAGGATTAAATTATGTACTATATTAACTTTAAGATAATTTTTTTATTGTGCTAAATTATAAATAAATATATATATAAATAGCAATATTATTTTTATCAGTTATTATCTTAAGAGTGACTCATTGGATATTTTGTATTATTATCAATACATTTAAGCTCCTCTAAACGTACATAATAGATTACCAGTCACGTTTAAAATGTTGATTCCTTTTAAATTTTTTGGTTGATAGCAATCGGGAGCTTCTATTTTTGTTGGTTTCTCTTCTTTAAGTATCCATACAGTCTTGCAATCACACACGATTGGAATATCTTTAGGAGAAAAACACATATAAGTTATATAAATAAATAAATTTAAAAACATTATGAATAGTTTATATATACTTTTAAGATATATTTCTTCTAACTGATCCCATACAGACATAAAAATTTGAAATGATAATGTTGTAATTAAGGTTCCAGATAAAGAAATGTATTTTATTCTTGGCATATCCAAAAACATGTCATNTTATTTGATAATAACTATAATACATTTTTTATATTAAAATTGTGTCTACTATATGCAATTGCGCACTCTTTTCTCTGAATTTATCCTTTGCCTTGACCAATTTTTTAACTATATTAAATCACGTTTGTCACTCTTAGATCTGTAATCTGTAGGTCTATTTAGTTCAAAATGAAAATAATTTTAAAACGGATTTGATGTAAAAGCATAAATTGGACAAGTATAAACGATGCAGTCGGGGGATATTCACGTCTGTAAAATATGTAACAATAGTGATTCAGTTGTTTATCTGTTAAAGCATATCTGAGAACGTAAACAGATCGAAATGAGACTAGACAAATCCGAACTGTATTAAGTTTGTATAAGATATGAAATATTGACAATGTTAATGTATCACGAACTTTGTCTTTTAGGTCCGAATAATGTAACACCTTACATATCTAGAAATTATTTAATTATAAATCAGATGCGAGTAAAATTATTTAATTTCTATCTCTTTTACAATATTGCTTATAATACAATTACAATTTTATGTGCAATATTCTGATGAATCAAACAGTTTTTCTTAGAATATCTCTCATGCTGATGACTTGAAGATATTTTCATTGTAATCGCTTTTTTTTTAATTTAATATAATGTAGTGTCATAGATCTTATTACACTTCTGTAAACTAAAAAATGGATTAAGAAACAATGAATTAATATAGTTTACAATTTTTTTTTTATTATTGTTATGTACAAAAACTTTGATTTAATTCGTTTTCCTTTCTCGCAATTGTTTCTTCGTAAAAATACGTTGTGGCATTTATCTAACATAATTGACTCTTATTTAATGAAATATTTTCAGATTTCCCCGAATAAATCGATAAAAGTGCATAAAAAATAGATTAATTGACAAATGCCATAAATTTATATGCGAGTTCATTTTAGTAAGTATTTTTATTTTATTTTATTTTATTATTTTTTGTATGAACATACGCATCCTAATCGAGTGTCATTTATTAAACCAATAAGATACGTTACGTTCGGCCGTAAAAAAAGAAGAAGAAATAAATCTAGATATATTCTTATAAATAAATAAACATGAGCGAATTTAAATGGCATTTGAGAGGACTTCCTAAATAGTAATTTTTAACGTTAAAATGCGGAAGTTAATGGGAAAATAATGACTGCTCCATTACACAAATGTAGCTTTTCTCCAGTGATTGATCTAACTATTATTCTCATCTTAGGTTCAAACTATAATGTATGTATATATATATAAACTTATTTTAATATCTGTATGATAAACGTTTTTTCTATCGTATCAACACTCAAGTCAAAAATCTTTTTTCGCATTTCGCAAGTTATATTTCTATTTTGTGTTAAATTATTTTTATTTTTTTGAATTTGTTCGATTACTTTTCCTGAATAAGTAGCCTATTGAAAACAGTATCGAGAGAGAAACTGATTGCCTTCAACAAGCCGTTCATTGCACTTAAAAGAGTTGCGGGCGAGCCTAAGTCCAGGTCAAAACCTCCAGTTTAGTTTACATAATATTACTTCTTAGATAAAAGACAATAATTATTATGTACTTCTATAAAAAATTAATTTTAAAAAGTTTGAGATAATAAATATGTATAAGTTTTATATTATATATTAGCTTATTTAAAGATTTTGATTCTTGAAGTTTAAATATACTTAGAATAAGGCTGAAAATTCAAACTGAATATTAATTTAATTTAATTTTTCACATATAATTTGCTACAAAGGAAATTATGCATGTTATTGATATGATAATACAATATTTTAAAATGTTTTAACATATTTTACAATATAAAGTAATAATTAAGTTTGCATTTTTTAAAAATGCGGAAATATATCGTTTATAATATTCATTGTTAATATCCTGGTTTTCCGTAAATATACACATCATTACAGTATAAAACAAGATAGAACACTTAATAATTATGATTAATTCTTTTAGATATGACCATTACGATCCAACTTACATATAAATTTCCAACTTGCATGAAAATTACTAGCTTATAACGTACGAAAGTCGTATGTCTAGTTTCAAAGTATGCGAACAATCGGCATTAATTTGGCTAATAATCAAAAATGCTGCTAATTTTGAACCGTTTATTTAATTGTCAACGATTAACATTGCATATTTAATGTATTTTTAATTCTAAAGTTGGACCATGAGCTTCCCCATCTGTTCTTCAATATTTATACAAATAGATAAAACATGGTAATGCTGTCCTATTAATTAACAGTTAACCGATTCGGATGAAAACAAAAATTGTTGTAGATAAGTAAATTCATTTTTATGAATGAAATCGCATCTTTAGGGAGGGGAAGAATGAATTTATACAAATGAACCGGTTTTAATTACTTTCAGATGGCATCCTTGAATGTTAAATGGATGAATCCAAAATTGTGGAATGCAAACCTTGAGGAATCGATGTTCAAAGTCGATCTGATATATTTTCTCAGTTTTCATTGTCATTAATATAAAATATGTTTAAACAAATACTTAAAAGAAAAATAATTTTCGAATAAATATGTATTACATAACATAGATGTTTAATTTATTCGATGGTTTTTTTTTCATAGAAATGTAAACTAAATGGATAAATATTGCTAAATATGCTTTTAATAATATCCATTGCATTGGATTTCAGGTATGAAGTTTCGCTCATTTTATCTGCTGATATTACAATAATATCAAATATTTAATATTTAATCGTGCGAAACGAAGAAAGATATCACGATCTGTCATTTTTATTAAATTCGTTAATACTAATAAGGATAGGGATAGATATATTTGGCTTTAATTTAAATAAGAAAACTTACGATTACACGATACAGTCAAACCTATGAACAACGGCCAATGACGTCAACATTTAAATATGCCCATTGTTTGGAGGTTATTTTGTACGCATTTTTGTAAAAAAAATGGCTACTATTCAGAGATGACCGTAATTGAAGATTCGACTGCATTATTTTTAAAAATTCTGCAGAACATATCAAAGAATTTTGTAAGAAAATTAGTGAATATAAAATAATGAGAAAATAAGAAAGTAAATATTAGAGGCTACGTGACATTTTTATCTAAATATGTTTTTAAATGAACCACATACAGAAAATATTCATTTATTATTTGCTTACATGTTTTTGTTTTCATTTTGAAATCGATTTACTTATTATCAATAATTGTATTTAAAAATTTATTTTCAAATTAGATCTTAAAAACAAGAAATAAATAAATACTATTCCATCACTAAATGCCGTATCCTGTTTTTGTTCATATATTTATTAGTATACAGAGCGTAGAATAATGACTTTTCTATTAGATTTGTTTTCGAGTCCTTAACTTTTTCCATTAGAAAATATGTCGAGAGGAAAAAAAAACACTTTATAATTCGCTGCTTATTTATGTTTAAATATTTAAAGTGGAAAATATTTTACACTGAAAAATTTATGATTTTCGAAGCGTGTTTTAAAAACATTTATTATTTGTGACTTAAACAATGAAGTTCACTTCCAATTAGGGCCGGATTTGCACATAAGCTAAACAAGCTGCAGATAGGGCCTCATATTTTTACGTATATCAAAATTTGTTAAGGGAAAGGGCCTGTTATATATTATAGCTACAAGTCTAGGTCCAACTCTGCTTCCAGCAAATAAACTTCGGAATTTTTCCAAATGCTCAGGTGAACATCCAATTTTTATATCCAAAAATACGAAATTTATGAATTCTCGACCAAAATTTGGGTATTATTAATAATGAAATGAACATATGATAATAAATGTTCAATTGCGTGCAGATTAGGAAATTCATGTTAAGTAAACTTAAAAAAAATTAAAGTCTCTCAAGCAAAACAAACAGTATTTTTATTATTTTATAATTCTGAATGAGAAATGATCATGAATGAGGTGATAACATCAGGCCAGTGGTTTCGAATTGGGCATTCTACATTCTTCCCAGAGTTGCACGTTCTCATTAAGAAATAGGTCTACGTGAGAAATATTCAGTAATGACGGGCTGAGCGCTCACACGTCCAGAGATAATTTAGAACTCATATTATTAATATGTAAATTTTACTTCATTTTATTTTATAAAACACGTTTGAATAATTTAACAAATGCACTCTGATTTTTTGTTTTTATTGACATTATATAATATAATTTTATTTCTCTAGAAAAGTGATTATAAAGTTTTGAATCCATTTACTCTTTGGTGTCAAATTAAATTCGAATAAAAAATGTTTGAAATTTCTAAAATTGTATGAAATTATATGTATTTATATTAAGTGTTAAAGGATCAGTTAGTATTATTTTCATAGTTTTTTTTTTTGATAGGCCTACATTTATAATGTGTTACCCGATGGTTAATATAAAGATTACAGGTTTTGAAATGAAGTGCTGTAGGCACTTTTCATGAATCATTCATTTACAACGTATTATTAAAGATAAAATCAAAAGTAAGATCGGAAGTCGAAAAAAGTTTTGATGGAAAAATGTAGGCCTGATTGATTTTTTGGTTCACAAACAAAGAAAACATTAATTTAGAATACCAGACATACAAACAATTCAAATGCACTAAAGACTAAGATTTTATATGATTTTTAATAATATTTTCTAACTAGTGTGAGTCGCGATACTTGCCAACATTATTTCCTGGTAATGTCACGGTCTTCCAGTACGCTAAAAGAGGGTCGCCACTACAAAAGGTTGGGAAACACTAGTCTACAATTTAATAAGTTATTAATTTATGTATAATTCATACTATTATAAAATAGACTTAAATTATATCGTGAGTTAAATCTAATGCTTCTTTTATCCGATCTTCTTTGGTGTAAATATAGAAAATTATTTAAAAAAAAAGTGATTTAAGAATCTCATATTTTAATATATTTCTTATATATAACATATGGTCCTATTTGTAAGATATAGGCCTATATATAAATTTTGTGCACGCTTCTACAATATAGGCTAAGTACAATTGTTAGATAGATCGATGAAAAAAATTTATGACTCATATGATATTTGAAGTGTTATTCTATAAAATATTATTCGAAGAAATAATTTGTCCCGAGCAGAAGAGTTCGAGAAATATCATGAGCTTTGCTAATTCAGAGATTCCACTAGAAATTTTGAGAATTGTCATATGATGAGTTGTATAATGTTCTATCTTTAATGAAGAAAACGTGTCAGAAAAGTCGATAATGATATTAAATGTATATTTGTTTATATTGTATATTTAAAACACATTTTGATAATCTTTAATAAATAACAGATGATAATTTATGGTAAAGACGGACAAATATTATTTATTTATTTTCGGCTTCTGGAACATTTTCTCATCCGCTATAATGATAATACATATAACGTTATCTTTATTCGTGTTTTTATATCTAACGCAATATATAAAAGAATGTACCACATTGCTCCAAATCCCTCAGTTAGTATCAGTAAGTAATTAATTTATTGGTTAACTGAACGACTCATCATCTTTAACATAATTAGATTCTATAAGTCATCATTAATATGGCACATAAGTAGCAATTTTGCATGGTACTGATGATAAATAGTTGCGTACTTGTTCTTCTTCGCGTGATTTTTATCGTTACGGAATACATTACTATACTGAATTGTCATTAATGGACAAACCAGAATTCAAATACAGTAATGTAATCTATAGTGAATTTCCATTAACTTTCATTGAAAAATCATAAACAATGTATATAGTTTCTTTATAGAAACTACTGATTAATTGATGCGAGAATTCAGATATAGCATTAAACACTACACTATATTTAATAAAACACAAGAACATAAAATAAAATTATAATACATCTATTTACCGTAAATTTAAATTTCATAAGCTTATTAGATCTGCGGACAAGTGATGATGATTACTATCGAATTTATCTTAATATTGATGCAGATAGAAAAATGTCCTTGATTCTATATCAAGAATAGAAATTTAAGATATCAATAAGAAATTTCACAATAGTGCCGCTGTTGTGTAACTTGTTGAATCTTTTATTAAGATAGAATTTTTTAAAATAGCCGAGTTAATTTATCTTTTTAAAGAAAGCCTTATATAATTTACTGGTAGGAAGAAACTTTTCTAACTGTGTAACGCATGGCACGAAAGAAGAAAAAAAATCACGTTTCGAGAACAAAGGAGACGAATATTTGAGTCGGTATGCATTGCATTTATCTTAAAATCGTGATAAATCTAGAAGATAACGTTGTCAACTTGTGCATGACGAATATCAGACATTTTCGTTTGCGTCACGTCATTTTCTTGTTATGCTGTTTTAAATAAATAATATATTTTTTCGTAAATATTTTCCTCCCCATTTATTTTTTCCTCTTCTAAATCGTCAAAATATTTTACAAATCGTTAAAAAATTATATTAAAATTATAGTGTCGTCTGTCTATAAACTTTTTTTTACAATATTATGAATTTTCTGGCTTCCTAAATCACGAAATGTACTATCTTACGTGATCACACGCCACATTTCTCGCATGAGGTTTAACAATCAATAAATTCAAATCGAATTGTATCGATTGGAAAAAAAAAAAGTTAACTTTCACCTTTATAGTGTTTACAAATGGGATGTTATTTAAATTTTGATATAGACAATTTTATTTGTTTTTATTTTATTCTCGATTTTTGTAGCGTGTCGAGTAGAAATTTTTAAGGATTTTGATGTATTATTACACTTTAACTGCACAATATTTCACTCCTTTAAATAGAAAAGAAAATTTAGTTCGAACGAGGAAATTCGAGATGACTGAAAATAGATGTAAACTACATTTTAAAAATCAAAAAGTTGGTGGATTAAAGCGGAAAATTACTCATTTAAAAATTAAAAATAATTATAACGATTGTTTAATTTATTAAACAGAAATGAATGGTTCTATTATTCAAAATCAGGTGAAACTGTCAGAATTTTTTTTTAATATTTATTATTAAATTGAAAGAGAATGCGTTGAAAACTTGTAGTTTGATGTTATCATTTGTAGTGAAAAAATGTTGGTAAGAGATAATTTTTTTAACCCTGTGTTAATTGTTTTGCTTTTTATTGTTTAATCATCATTATTGCATTCTGACCTACCTGGCTTACCGTCTCGACAATGATTACATTATTTTTTGCTTATGAAGTACCGACGTCTCATGACATATTTACCTAAGATAGTTATTAATCATATAATGCGTTTTGAAAGCCAAAAACAATTGACGCAACATTATTGATGATATTATGAAATTAATCATTTACAGGATATCAGGTGTATTTTTATAAATACTGAAATTTATATCGGTGCAGCTGTATTATCATTATCGGTGCACCCCTTTTCTCCAACGCCTGTCTTTAAATTTTTATAGAGAAGATCCACGTGCCGTATAGACAGTCGTCAAAATTATATTTAAATGTCCAAAAATAGTATCGAAATAAGGGAATAAAGTATCGCTTAAAGAAATCTAAAGTATTTTTAAGTAGCTTGAACTATTGCCAAAAATTGAAAGTGTTTATAGTGATATAAGAGGAAGCGGTTGTCTAGACTCAGAAATTAATTTGATTACATTTATGTTGCTAATTAATAAATTGTACCAGTTATTTACATAGTATCTCGAACTTTACCGAGAATTAACAGGCGTGATCATAAACATAATATTCAACGACCGAGTAAACACGAGATTATTTGTTATTTTGTATAATTTTGTAACACATTTCAACCATTTTCCCCCTTTCATACAAACTATTTTGCCAACTAGAATCTCCATAAACAAAGCAGGTGTAGATGCCAAAAGTTTCGAACTTTTGAAAGAAGAAACGAAACAAAGAAAGCAATATAATAACAACAATAATAATAGCAATGGCAATTACCAATGAACAAACACAATTTAAGTATTATATACTAAACAATTTTATTTATAACAGAAAAATTTTCCGAGAGTGATTCACGTAGATTTCTATAAGTAAATCTAAGATCATTGTTTGCAAGAGGAAAAGTTCGTTCAATGATCCGAAATATATCCTTGTTTCTTTTAAAATCTTATTCATTTACCCTAGAAGAGAGAAAAAAATTGCTCGATTTTTATACCTTAAATTGCATCTTTATGAGTTTGTATTGTACTTTATGTGTTTTGTAATAATTAACTTACATTATTTTCATTCTAGGTCATATGTAAAATGCATTTTGTATTCTTTACGCGTATTATTAAGATATATAACTAATTCCGCTTACTATTTTGTAATATATGTAACCATAGGATACATTTCATTGAGCAGCCATGCGTGAATTATTATACAGTAAATCAATGATGGTTATAATTTACGATTCGTCTATATGAATCGATATAAAAATCATATATATGATTTAAAATCCAGACTTTAATTCCGATGAGTCATTACATGCTGAAATGTTTACATTCTTCATTCGTATGGAGTTCAATGTTAATGTGACTTTCATATTTAGAGTTAAAAAAGTTCGAGTTATTTATGGAAGTTTTTTTGTTTGCTTTCTAAAAGAACATATGGTGGGTTGCGGGAGGTCCCATCCTGGAGGTAAACAGCAAACTACAAAATTTCAATTGGTCTATGGTTAAAAATTATTCACACTTTCCTATAATACAGTTCGAAACTCTTAAAGGAGGTCTGATTGTATACAACATATATTTATTATTATTATTTTATCGATTAAATGTGCGCTACAAAATATTTNACTTCCACGTGGCCACCCGTTGTTGAGGTGTGAACACGCGACCAACCGCCAATGTTCAGTGGTTTTATCTACTCGGCCACTGTTGGGCGCATTCGTTCTTGACCTGGGTTCGTTTCTAATGCATACTGTCGTCTTCTCATCATATATCACATCTACCATTATCCTTTTCATAGTTCTGTCTGTCATTACATAACTTTTGGCCAAAGAGTTGAAACCGAGACCAACTTTGATATTGAGGGCATGCTTCCGGCTGTGCTTGTCTTTGTTGTTTGATTTAACTTTTGATCGAGCTGAATTGACTTTCTACCATGTTGCCGATGTGAGCTAGGAAAATTACCCGAAAATACGTTTACTCGTTCTCTTTTTCTGTAGGAAATCATTTATGAACGACGTATTTAGTCTATTTCTTAAATTTTTTGACTTATCTTACGGCTCTCGTGGTGCCATCTGTTATCGTATATTATTATAATTTAATTTGAATAAAATTAGATAATAGACAAATGACTTACCGGTTAAGTTAGCATGATGTAACTGATTCCATACTTTTAGAAATGTGGAGACGGATAGAATTTTCATTTTATTGTAACTCAAATTTAAAAATTCTAAATATGGCATTTGTTCAAAGATGTCATCCGGCAAGAATTGTATATTATTATAACTGCAACATCAAATTAAATTAATATTAAAATTGTTTAACGTATTTAAGACACCAGCTGAAAGAAATACTTACGCCAAGTTTAAATCTTGTAATCGTTTTGCAGGATTCGGAAATATTGATCTTCGAATTGACGAAATTTGATTATAAGATAGATTAAGTATTGTAATTAATGGAAATCTAGAAAAGGATTTATCTTCGATTTTCGAAATTCCATTTCGTGTAGAAGAGGATAATGTTATTTTCCTTAATGACTTTGGAAACAATGACGCCATGTTTGTGGTAATAACATCTGTTATCTTTGTCTGTTCGAATATTAAAAATCTCATTCGATGAAACATGTTTCCGGTAGTAAAATTAATATTTTGAATGGTGCAATTTTTTATTATAATTCCACTAAATATCTCTTGTAAACCGATAAATGCTCCAAACAAATCGAAATTCGCTATAACCGAATTTACTATTTTTAACTGGTAAATGTTTAGTTCGCGAAATAAATCCCTCGACAGTTGTAAATTAGAAGAGTTTAAAATGAATAATTCGTTAATATCGTATTCATTTATATGTTTGGCTTGAAAAAATACATTTTTGATTTGTTTAAAAGTTAATCCATTGCAAAGTATTTGCACGTGATCGTTGATTTTCTCGCATGTACAAGGATGGATATTTTCTTTTAGTGGGCATCTATGGTAAATTCCAACAACACACGTTGTTGATAAAGCTAATAGCATAAAAATGTATGTCAACATTCTGGAAAAAAAAAAAAATGTATACGATACTCTTACGATCTCTCTAATTACAATATTGTGTATTCTTCTAGATACGTGTTCAATTTCTAAAATAATAACGACTTACCTGAATGAAAAACTTTTGAACCGACTCTAAACTTGAAAAATTTATAAGAAAATGAACCAAATGTTAAGATTTATTGAGATTTCTAAAATATAATTCTATGTTTAATATTCAAATCATGATTTACATATGAAAATGTTAGCTGAACGACAATTTCTATCATCATATATATATATATATAAATAGCAATATTATTTTTATCAGTTATTATCTTAAGAGTGACTCATTGGATATTTTGTATTATTATCAATACATTTAAGCTCCTCTAAACGTACATAATAGATTACCAGTCACGTTTAAAATGTTGATTCCTTTTAAATTTTTTGGTTGATAGCAATCGGGAGCTTCTATTTTTGTTGGTTTCTCTTCTTTAAGTATCCATACAGTCTTGCAATCACACACGATTGGAATATCTTTAGGAGAAAAACACATATAAGTTATATAAATAAATAAATTTAAAAACATTATGAATAGTTTATATATACTTTTAAGATATATTTCTTCTAACTGATCCCATACAGACATAAAAATTTGAAATGATAATGTTGTAATTAAGGTTCCAGATAAAGAAATGTATTTTATTCTTGGCATATCCAAAAACATGTCATCTGCTAGAGTAGTTATTGGATTGTCGCTGGAAAAAATAAATAAATAAAAATAATAATAAATTAAAAGGATATATATATATACTAACTAAAAACAAAATTATTTAGCCTATATTCTGACATTTTATATTTGTTTTCAGCTTCATTAGTGTGCATTTTGAAGCTTAATCATAGTTACTGTTCATTCAAGAAAATTCTTGTTGTTGATTAACATATTCCACGCTTCTAGTATATCGTATGCATTCGCTTTATTTTTGATTTGTTTACATTTACGAAAAATTAAAATATACACTTGCTCTAAGCGATATTTTCCTTCTTCTCCATCTTAACAGCATTGCTTTATTCTAATTTAATGTAACATTCGCTCATTGCGTGAGTGTAGTGCGTTTGAATTAACTGCTGTATTTGAATAATTTAGCATTCCAAGAACATTGAATGTTCGAAAAAGTTGCTCGTTAAGTGATACTGAGGATGATCGGATGTAATGCCGAAAACATTTTATAAATAAAAAGAAGCAGTTCCCAAATTAAAAGTGATTATTGTAATTTTTTTTTTCATATTTAATATGGTAATATTACAGTATTTACTGAATTTGACGAAACGTATCCTTTGTTGTCTGGGTAGTGCTTTTGGATATAAAGTGCTCTTCAATGCAATCACAAGTCAGTTATATACGTGTCCTGGTTTATAGCTTCTTTTGACTCCACGAAAAATGGTTGTGATGATTCTTTTGGTCTGACTAGATTAGAAACTTTTGTCCAAATTTTGCCTTATGGTACATTTTTTTCTTATCAGCGGGTATTTTTCCGTTAAGTTGTAGGATGAGAAGGCAGAAAAAATAATCCTGTGCTTATGATTACATCAAATGTGAAAGGAATATTTCTAGGGCCTTTGAAGAAAGTGGACGGTTCCTGTTATTTCTTGTCTTGGATGGATTGATGGGATATGACAACGCAAGACAAGGGAGATCTGCGAAGGGGTGCCCTCCAGGAGGTCTTTCTTTGGGAAAGAGGATTTGATGCTAGACACGTGAAGAAAACTTGGAAAACTTCCACGTGGCCACCCGTTGTTGAGGTGTGAACACGCGACCAACCGCCAATGTTCAGTGGTTTTATCTACTCGGCCACTGTTGGGCGCATTCGTTCTTGACCTGGGTTCGTTTCTAATGCATACTGTCGTCTTCTCATCATATATCACATCTACCATTATCCTTTTCATAGTTCTGTCTGTCATTACATAACTTTTGGCCAAAGAGTTGAAACCGAGACCAACTTTGATATTGAGGGCATGCTTCCGGCTGTGCTTGTCTTTGTTGTTTGATTTAACTTTTGATCGAGCTGAATTGACTTTCTACCATGTTGCCGATGTGAGCTAGGAAAATTACCCGAAAATACGTTTACTCGTTCTCTTTTTCTGTAGGAAATCATTTATGAACGACGTATTTAGTCTATTTCTTAAATTTTTTGACTTATCTTACGGCTTTTCAGTCTCCCAGTTTCACATCTTTCATTTATCGACGAAGTGCATCGCTTGCAGTCTTTGATAAACATAATTAATTAAATACTGTATTATTATTCTTTTATGGATTATAGAGGTTACAACGTATTCGTCCGTAAAGGAATAATTTTTAACTATGTGCATTTTGGACTCATGTACAAAGTAACTTTTATAATAAGCATACAACATATTAAACGAAGCGTTCAATGAACTGGTTACTATACTAACATGCTTGTTGAGAGTTCGGATGATTGTAGCTTTCCGCCGACTGTCTTTCTGTTTATCTCGTTATTACGATACTTCTGAAGAAAATGCATATTTAATATCAGTTTTTCAACTGATGACTTTTGTGTTCTAATTTACAAATTCGTTCTACAGTCGCGCATGCATCACGAATCCGAAAACGTATTCAAATTTATGCAAGTTTTTCCTCAAATTCTTTATTTATATTCATAAAATGTCTTGTATTATTAGTTATCATTCAATTTACTTATTATAGAGAAATAAATTAGTTAAAAGTTAAAATTTATACTTACGATAATCCGTAATACTTCAAATGAAGTGCTGGACGGGGGAGAACATTTCTTCGAACAAATTTCAATTTGTTATTCATCAGTTCAAATTTTTCTAAACGATTGAATTTACTTAATGATTTATCTTTCAAATGAGATATTTCACATTTACTCAATTCGATTTCAATTAAATTTTTACGAGGGAAATTAGGTATTATTTCGTTTATATCAATTGCCGATCTCAGATTCGAAATTTTTAAAATTTCTAGATGTATGAAAGAATTTCCATTTGATTCTATCCATTCACCGATTGTACAATTTTCTAAAACTAACATTCTTAGACTGTCTTGAAGACCTTGTAGCGAATGAAACAAATCACATTTATTCATCTCACAGTTTTTAAGAATTAAGTCGTGAATCCATAGTTTTTGAAACGTTCCTTTCGAGACGAAATCTATCTTTAAATCGCTAACTTCAAACAGATCAATGAGAGTTGGCCGAAAATTTTTTGCGTGTTCTATCCATTTCTTAAAGTCCATTTTGTCACATTTCATAGAAACATACCTTTCTTGATTTTGTGTGCAGATGCATGGATGTATAAGCTCAGGATATGGACATCTGTGGATCAATCCATACACTAATTCTGAAATTAAAATAAAAATATAAAGATGATATTTCATTTTAATATTAAACAAGTAAAATTTACAAAATTCTTGTAACAAATAATTTCTTAATATTAACTGTTTTTCTTAGTATTTATAAAATGTTAATCAAGATAACTGTTATCTATAATCCGGGATTTGTAGATCCAATCCTATAATTAACACTTAAATAAATAAGAAACTATGTTTCATTTTCGGTTTCTATTTGATTAGATATATATCGAACTAAAGTTCATCCGGAATCAAAGATAAGTTTAAACTTAATAGATAAAAGTATTTTAATCCTACTGTCGACAAAAAAATACTTGTATCTCTAATTTAAACATATATTTTATGATATACTTTTATAAATTATACAAAGTACATTACAAGAATTAATATTAAGCGTTATTCTAATGAATTCTAGTGCTCAGTGCAATAGGAAGGAGGAAGGCTAATTGTATGGCTACGCCTATAAAACAATTTTCAATGGCATTTTGATTAAATTTTTCTTACAATAAATATACTCGATTACGAAAATTTGCAAAACGTAAACTCAATAAAAATCAATAAACAATCCTCAGTTTATGCTCTAAATTTATCCTTAAACTATTCTGCTGTAGTTAATCAAGAAACTGTCCTTTGAATTTGTTTAAATTATTCTTTTTTTCTGCTAAAAGGTGGAATGTTTACAAAAAATATAGGCTAGTTGAAATTTTGAGGCATGATATCAAGTTCAATCTTTCTATCACAATTAAAGATTTTAATTTTTTGTAATGATTGAACTCGGCATCATCTATTAAACTGGATTAATATCATTAATAATATGCTCCTAAGCATGGATTAAAATATTGACATTGCATTAAAAATATATGAAAATTTATTAGATTTTTGCATACAGGTGAGGTTCTTAAAAATTTACGCAAACAGCAAGATACAGTAGCAGTTGATTAAGGCTTCAAATATACTAGCGTTCAAGAAGTAATGAGTGACCACAAAATAATACGAATCTATGCGTAATGCATAGATTTATATTTACAATATTGTTTTAGACATATCTATCAATCGATAGAAGATATAAACAATTAAAGAATCATATTGAATACTTTGAGGTCATCTTAAAATAATAAAATAAAATAAACAACATTCTANATAAATACGTATGTCAAGTTATATTTTTATTACGACGCAAAATATATTTAAGAGTTTACGACCACTGTGCCGGGTGAGACGTTGTTGAAACAAAAAATGTTATGCATTCCATCACGTACATAAACAGTGTCGTAATTCGCCAAGTGCAAATCAGCAAATTCGTAAAAATTTTATTTTGAACAATCCGGATAATCGAAAATCCGGATAATGGAGGTCCGGATAATAGAGGTTCTACTGTATATCTAACTGATAAGGTATCTACTGAACGAATTGAATATATTCAAAGTTTACTAGCTTTAAAAATTTATTCGACATGTTAAGATTTACAAGTACTGTATTCATTCAGATAATCTGAAATAATCGGTTTAATATTACCTGTAATTTCAAACCTTTTTTCCATTACTAGCTTCAATGAAAGAAAGATGTTTTCCAAAATTAAATATAATAATAAAAAAAAAAACGAGCAATTCTTTATTGTAACATTGTCACAATGCCGGTAGGCAATTTTTAATCATATGTTTAATTTATTTAATTTAACATATATGTTCTTTGACTCAAATTAATAATGGCTTGCTCCTGTACATCATACTTCTCCTTTGACAGTAGAGTCGTGTCGGTCACTTATTAACTGCTTTCAGGGGTAGAATTTTAAATTGAAATAACGTGACTTCAGGTTTGCATCGGAAATTTGTATATAGTTAATCGGGATCTCCTACACTAAGGTTTCCATATCTGGTCTGATCTCGTCTTTCATTTATCTAACTCCATTCTCGAAATTAAGGAAGGACCGACAGACGGACGACAGTGGGAATTTATAAGTTTACAAGAAATTTATGAAATTTTACTTTTATGATGAAATCTTTGTTGGAATTCCTTCAAAATTTAGAAAGGCACGGCTTCAAATATTTAAAATTAACGCCATGAAAGTGAATTCGTGCAGAAAAAGTTGTTTCGGGCGTGCGATACCTATATCTTTTTCAACGAAATATACGCCTCCTTATGTGTTTGGGACTTTATGGATTGTAATGATCAGACCGTGCAACGAGATGTACAATTTCAGTTATTGATTTGTAACAACTTACCTGAAATATCCTGTGCTTTTATATATATTTCTAACAGTCTGTGCTTATATATATATTTTCCATTTTGATTGCAATAAATAAATAAATCTGTTATACTAAGGCAAAAGGCTCTATCTCCAAATAGATTGAAAATCAAGTTGCGCACTGGTGTCATACTTAATTTGTATCCTTTAATGATACTGCCAATATTTTTAATAAATTAGATAAAATATAATGGCTTATAAATAAGTTAATTTTACTATTTGCAGTACAAAATATACTTTCCGTAACTCTTTTCGCCTCGTGGGCACTAAGAGATCCTTTTTTTTAGCAAGTCCGTAAGGGGTTCGGCCAGGCGCGCAATGGGGCGGCTAGACGGTGAGGAACGGAGCCTAACATATCTGGACAGACCATCCCCCGAAAAATTCCTGGGGTTTTTCGACCTGTAAGGATTCGATCCCAGCGCTTCATCACACGATGCTTTTGCTCAATTGTGCCAGCGCCGCCTGGCCACAAAGTGAACATTTGCGTTTCTCTGGATTGTCAAAAGTCAAAATTAACATTTTTTCGATATGCATTGCATCCGGAACAAAGCTATTTAGGGGATTTTGTTTCAGTTTCTAGGGAAAACTCTTAGTATTCGTGGAAATTTCAGGTATGTTTAGGGTGTTTTCAAAGTGACACATTATTCTAAGGGCATAAAAGGCAATTGTCTGGGCCTCCATCAACAAGAGGCCCAAACTAATCTCCAATCTCTCAAAAAATTTCCCCGATGAAAACTGTATGAAGTCCATTGTACATTCAACATTGTACAGTACATTGTACTAATTCAAATGTGCCTCAGTCCCATGAAGCTATAACGCGCCAATGGATTTTCATCAGAAGGTTGGCAACCTAGGTCTGGACGGATGGTCGTTCCCAATAGAATAACAGTTTTGTGTATTTATGTAATTATGGACGACCGTCCGACTTGCCATAATCACATAAATATAAACATTTGCAGCTATCAAAGAGATATATAGTCGAGTCTGCATAAGTCGACACCTCACGGAGAAGTGGAAATGTGTCCAAAGTTGAAGAAAACCACAAAACTACAATTAGGAAAATACAATAGTACTTTATACAGCATATGCAATTTATCTTTCTGACCATCCATCACTGGCACTAAAGTTTGTTTCTAATCCAAGTACCTTAGCGATTTCCATCGCTTTTTGTTTAAGTATCGGCTCCGAAACAGGAAGATTCGACGAACGAATTTGCTTTAGCTAACGAACCATATCTTAGCTAGCGTATTCCATATCTTTGTACGGCGACTTTCTTTGGCGTTTTCGAGACAGCCGCAATGAAGACCCAAGAAAAAGTTTCTTAATTTCCTCTTTTTTCTTCATAATTCCCACCAATGTTGTTCTTGGAAGGTTTTCTTGTTTTGCAAATTCGGCTTGCGAAGTTTTATTACATTCAAATTCAGATATTTCGTATTTTTCCTTCAGCTTAAGCGTTGTTAGGTTTCAGATAATCATTTCTAACAGAAATGTGAAACACTCGCTGCAAATAACTCATGAATGAAAGGTGAGAAAATGCAAAATCGGATTCTACTGTGACATTAAGCTACACTTGTGGTGTGAACTCATTTTTTTCAGGAGGGGAGTCGACTTATCAGACGTCTAAACACGTGTGGGACAGAAAAAGTATGTCGATTTATCCAGTGGTGAGCAGTTAAACAGCGTCGAGTAAACCAGAGTTTTCTTTAACATTATTGCCTATATATGTAAGTCGACCGGGACCACAGAAAACTGATTACTTAACCGACGGTTTCTAGTTATACCTATGACGACTTATGCAAATTCGACTGTATATTTGAAAATGTAGACTTCTAACAACTGTTTTCAAAAACGAAAAGGTTCAAATATACATTGACAAAAAAGTAAGTGTTATATTAATTATTGATATAATCTTTAATGCTGGTAGATTTTAATTAAATTTAAATAAAGTTAGTTTAGAAAATTACTCTAGAAATATAGAATCTAGCATTTAAAACTACATTGATCTCACTGACAAAGTTTTTACATACATAAAACTTATTATAACTTAAATAAATATGAAGCAAGCATCGAGAAGAAGCCGCGAAACACCACAATTTCCAGTAATCTATAAATTATATTGTAATGCTTTATTATTTTATATAGTTTACATACATCGTAACTGGGTATTGATCGAGGATGATTGCCAAATTTTGTAACTTCCATGGTCAAAAAAATTAATATTGTCAAAAGTTTTATCTATTGACAATATTAAACGAGGAAATAAACAATAATTTATTAAATAAATATAGAAATATGTAATTTATATACGAAAATATTTATAAATTTTTTCATAAGTTTGATAATGTACGAGTAAAATGTCACATTAAATAATTTCAAATTCTAAGAATTTTATAAAATATTTTACCATAAAACGGAAAATGCTAATAGAAATAGTAAATATTTGCTATGAAAAATATTTATTCTTAATATTTCATGTTGAATTTGTGTATAAAATTTCCATTTATGGAGATATTTATATTCAATGTAATGTATAGAAGATGTAGTACTGTATATTATATATGATGCATTGAGTATAATATTAAATTAATTATTAAATTTAGTGAAGAAATTTTTAAATATTTTCTAGGAAAGTATGAAAATTTGACGGCTTAAAATATGCTTTAACTTTAATATAAGAACGTTCACTGAGATAAATTCTGATTGTTCTTGTGACTTTCAACGAGAATTTATTTCAGAATTTATATTACAACAATATAAGATATATATTTTTTAACTTTAAAATTGTTTCAATAATAATAATAATAATATAGGAGATAAAATTGTATTTAAACATGATTACAAATCGATCCAACAAGTTTAAATATATTTTATTGATATTATTAATAATTATTAATTATTAAAAAAACTAAAACAGATATTTTTATTTGTATATAATAAAATTTTCATTTTTCTAATTATCTACATAAAAGATTCTTTTGTTCTTGTAAATTGTTCAAATCGTAAAATACGAAATGATAATCAATCAAATTGTCCAACATTTTCGGCTTTCTTTTCTGGTATTTTTTTCTGCATTTTTTTATAGGAGAGATGAGGGAAAAATCTACTGAATTTTTTTTTTAAAAAAGCTGTAATTTGAAGGTTTTCCTGTTGATCTTCGGAGTAATGGATGATGGACAACAATAAATATCTATTGTTAACGAGAAGACATCTGAGTAAAATCAGATGATCTCATTAATAACGGATAATGAAGAACGAACTGATAAGTCCAGATCATAAATCTGAATAAAACAAAACAGAAGTTTTACATATATTAAATGGTACAATCAACGATCACAAAATAATTAAACATACCAGTTTGCACCATCAAAGCGAGTCAGTACTTAATCTTTGAATTTTAGCTTTCCTAATAAAAAACAAAATGAATTTAGTTGGCTATTTAATTAAATATAATTGCAAATCAATTAGTGGTATTATTCACTTTTCTTCCTCTCTGGGTTGTTCGGCTTCCTTGGCACCATTGGAAGAACCGGATTCGATATCCAAGCAAACAGGTTTCGCAGAGCATTCTAAACTATCAGAGTCTGCCTGTTGTCTCTGCAACTTGGCTTTGCTTGCGGCAAGAGGAAGGGTACCTTTATTATTTTCTTCGTCTTCCTCTTCTTCTATTAGAGGAGGAGTATCTAGTGAACTACTGTGTGATCTGCTACTCTGAGAACGATTAAGTTCAGTCTTACGACGATCGCGTTTTAGTTGGCCTGATTGATTATTGAGCACACTCCCTTCAGGATCAGAATTTTCGGTATCATCGGTTTTACTTTCGGTGCTGTTTCCGAGATCAGATTCGGAAACCGTTTCATCTAAACTAACACCTTTTCTTTTCTTTCCTTTTTTACCTCGAGAAGGTGTTAAAGTAACGGGTTCCGAGTGTTTTTTAATCAATTTGCCATGTCGTGGTGTCGCTTTCTTATCCAGACTATTTAAAGATTCTAGGGGAAAAATATGTCATAAAAATCTATAAAATTATATATATAAATACAATAATAATCTAACCTTGAGATTTTTTGTTCGATAGACCACTTTCTGATGGTTGGCTGATTGTTATAACTGGTACTTCTCCGCTTCCTATAGAACCCGAGGCACCACGACTCGATTTCCGTTTCTTTTCTTCGCTTTCTTCTCTTCTAAGATTCTCAACTGATTTTGGTAATGGCTTTGGTGTCCTGAACACGTATAAAGTTAACACGTAAAAATTTTTAAATTAACTTAATTAAGAAATATTCAACGTACCTTTTTTTTGTTTGTGGAATAGATTTCTTATGATTTTCGGAACTTTGAGAATCTGTTTGAATTTCATTTGGTTCTTCAGTTTGCTCGTCTTCTGAATATTGAACTCTTCTACTTCTTGAATCTAAAGGAGAGAAATCAAATATTAAAATAGTTAATACTATATATCAATACATTTATTATTTTTAAATTTATCGAAGAAATATTTTGCAGATATTTTGTTTTTATGTTTAAGGTTTCCTACCAATCTTATTTAAGAACTGGTGTAAATAAAGACATAGCATCCTCCGAGAGGTTACATTATAATAGAAATAAAAAATACAAATGTTTTTATCGTGATTATTATATATATAGGCTATATGTATCTTGAAAAACATAACATACTAAAGATAATTAATTATTTATATAATTTATAAAACATAAATTAATGACAGTCATACAACGGGTACTGATAAAAACATAAAAAGATAAAAGTAGTAGTTATTGGAGGTTCATCTGTAGTTTAAAATGGTTCAAAATAGTAATTCATATTAATTAAATCTGTTGGTTAGCTCTTAACCATCAACGAATCTAATCAATTCCTTATTTTTATTATAACAGCTTAAATAACTTTGCAACTCTAAATTCTATGCTTTCTGTTTCTAATATACTGTCCTTCACTGAATTATAATTTATATACAATACGAATTTGCATATTGCATGGCAGTAACTGATTATGTGCACGCGAAAAATCAATTCATCTTCACTAACTCGAACTTTATTATTTTTAAAAATTTAAATTCGACATTAATGAAACATTTTATTTTCAACATTTTAATTTAGAAGTTCAATTCACTTTAAACCTGTTTGTTTATCATCATCTTCATCTTCTTCATCGTCTTCCCCAGGTATATTGCTAGTTGAACGGAATTTATTTGGCAGAACAGGCAATATTTTCTTAGCAGATGACCATTTCGTTGGGTCCTGCCCCTCTTCCTCTTTAAAAATATTAAAATTTTATTGAACACTTATTTAAATAATTAGCTTAAAAAATATGACAAATAATTACTTTTAGCCTCTTCTTCCGATTTAGCCCCCTTTTCATTAGATTTTTCCTAGAATTAACATAAATATTTTTATTTTTTAAAACGATAGAAAGGTTTTTTATTTAAATGGAGAAAATTCTCTACTTACTCTTCTAAGTTGTAATTTAAGATCATTATTCGCTTCACGAAGAGATCCCGTCAAAGAAAGTAGATAATAGATGCATAATCTACGAAAAAGCAATATTATTACGTTAGGAATACAAATAAAAAGGCTAATCATAAAATTAACTATTACAAACTTACACAAGAAGCAGTAAAAGAGGTATAACAACACCCGGAGAAGTAACATATTCCATAATTTTGTTTAGCCAACTTGGGAATACTGATTCCAAATAAGTAGTGAAAACTCCATAAATTCGATAGTAATCACTGTATGAAGTAAAGATTTAAGTATAGAATAAAGTTAAATTAATTAAATTTATTAAAATATTAACCTGAAAGGTCCACAATGCCACGAAGGATCTAACCACACAACAGCAAATCCCACAGGCAAAGTACAGAGGAAGAGCATAATCAGTAAAAGAGCAAAATAAAAATTGTTAGAACGTGAAGCTTTAAACACAGTTTCGTGGGGAATATTGCAAGTGAGGACAACCCAACAACGAAAATAAACCAAGATACATAATTTGACTGTATTGATAGCTGGAAGACCCGGTGAGAAAAACATGCCCATCCTGTAGAATATAACAGTATTTAAAAATAATAAAAACTAACTACCATTAATATTATTATAAATTTTATAATTACCAGATTAATCCTTGATTATTTACAAGATGTAAAATATTTTCAGCAATTTTAAAGTCTCCATAACCCGGCTGTAAACGAATTAATTAATATTAAGAAAAATATTCTGAAATGATTTTATTATGGGTTAAATTGTAATATCAACATACAAATCCCTTTTCCAGATCCCAACACCAACATTGATTAGCATAGCGTACAAAAACAGCACGGATAAAGTCGGTTACTAAAGTACTCACAATTGTCATCACCAGATCAGAAACAGTTAATTTAACCAATTCCTGTTAATTAATATTATTTATTAAGGCTATCATATTTTAATATATAATTTAAATTAATAAATACCTGACCAAACATCGTCTCCCAGCAATTCTTTTTTAATTCTTCTTTGAATTCGTCAGACATTTTCCTTACAGATTCAAAAGATGGGATATCGTCTCGCTTCGATGCTTTGGTATCGGTGCACTTTTTACAGGGTGACAACATAGTTGAAACAATATGGGGACTTTCGGTGGTCTCGAGAGTCGTTAATGTCGCGTTATCCAAATCGGTGGCATTCCCATCCACTTCTATCCATTCAGACACGTTCGGTTGTAAAGTTGTATAATTAATAAAAGTAAAATTAAAATCCGGAGAGAGCGTATCGCTGGAAGTTGGACAAATTCGTAAAAATACTGTACAGTTATCGGGATCTCCCCCTTCCGTAGTCATGAGTGATTCTTCTGTCCCGTTCCACATAGTAGAATTCAGCAACCACGTAGCAACATCATCCATGGATAATTTAGTAGAAGTGGAAGGTTCATCAAATATATTCTTCACGGTTTCCGTAAAGTTTTCGTCATCTAAACCTAGATGACTAGTGTTAATTGGCAATTTCCAAAAACTATCACCCATCTCGAACGGATTAGAATTGTTTTCTATGTAGATAGGTTGAAATCCTATATTGGTATCTGCTGAATAACTCCAGTTACCGAGTGAAGTTAAGTTAACAATATTCAAAACCATAGATTTATAGTTGGAGTTATCATCAGTAGCGTTATAAGAATAAGTTGTAGTATCAAATCCGTATGGAAATGTATTATTAAAAGCGTCGTATAAATCCGTAGCGTTGACGGTAAACCATGTTGTTGTTTGTATTTTGTTAAGTAGTGCTAAAGTACAGTTTTGGATGATACGCAAGGTACAATTTTGAAAATCTGTACTCTGTTGATCTTGAACGTAATGGCTTGGTTCGTAATGGTTTAACACTAAGTTACGGCTCTCGAGAGGAGGCTCTTGATAAAAAGTAGTACTATTAACAATAATTGCTTTTTTTTCATCCATTGTTTCCATGGTTAGTGTGACATTTGATTTTAGTTCGTTTAATATTTTTATCTGCGAATTTAATGGCAATATTATGTTTATATATCATTTTATTTACAAAGTAAATTCAATGAAATTCATAGTTGCGAACTCACCATTCCTATAACACGATTGAAAAGTGAAAAAATTAACGTATATAAATTTAGAAGATTGAGTATTAGAATTCTGAAATTATAAGAACATTAATTATAATATATTAGTAAATGCTCCGCCCAATATTTTACTTTTGTGTAACTCTTGCAGTTCCTACCTGGCTAATTGCCAACGGAGTTGAACACGAGGATGATACTTTTCAATAATTCCTATCATCTCAAACAAATTTGGAAAAATAATGGATATACCGCTTACAACTACTTGAAGCTAAAAGGAGTCTCGCTTTTAGAAAACACGAGAAAAATCTTTGCATAATTTTTATAGCAAATATATAAAATCTCTGTACGTACTTCGTGTTCCCTCCACCAGTTCCCTTCTTTGGCTTCTGGTTGTTCGGATCTTTCTACTACTAAAACTATTGCATAGGCACTGGATGTTAACAAAATTAATACAAGAAAATTCGCAATAACTCGAAATGTTACCAGCTTCCAGCTGAAAAAAGAGGAAAAATCATGAAAAATGATGAAATGAAACTGAAATTTTGATGAGGAAAACTCACTTTTTATCTTGTTTTTTCTTTTCCTTTTCTTCTAAAATTGATTCCTGCGTAGAGTGAATATTTAAGCTTTTAAATTTTAATTTATTTAATCTATTTATCTAAATACTTACTTTGAATCCCATAACTAGTGACGCTGTTTTGTTATAAGCCGTTTCAGCATTTCCGATCATATAATCCCAACCAGTAAACAACTTCCAAGCAAATGTACATTCGTCTTCCTTCTCCGATAACTTACTCATGCGGGCATTTTCTGCCATTCTAAAACAAATAATTAATATATAAATTATCTTAAAATCCGCAAAAATGATTCTTCTGTTCACTTACTTCCTGAGAATGACAAAAAAGCTGAAGATGTAAACACAAAGGGACGTTAGGAAGTATGCTAATGGCAATCTATATCCCTCGTCAGTCATTTCTTGATTTCCATAATACCCGTAGAAAATCGGAGAGTATTTTAAATAACCCTGTAAATATCATAGAATTAAAAGCGAAATTGGATAATTTCTTAATATTTTAATGGAAACTTACTTCAAAATTCCACACTGAATTTAAATTAGGTTCGTTTTCCATTTCGTCATCTTTAGCGATTTTTCGCATACCCGTTTCGTCATTAAAACCTCTTAGGATCTAAAATTATAACTACTATTACCCGATTCGATGGTAATGGTCAATGATGAAGTGTATATGGATCGAGTCTTACCTCAGGAACCATGAGAAAACAACAGACAAAAATAGTGATAAAAAAGTTGACCCAAAACACCCAACGAAGAAAAGTGAAATACGATGCAACAACCGAACCGAATTGACCTAAGAAAACCGATACGTTTAATAAAAATAATAATAAATTTATTAAAAATTAGATAAATAAAAATAAGGAAAATTAATTCGAATGAACTTACTTTCTATTCTTTTTATTCTCATTTCCCATGGTGTAAGGATAACTATCAAGTTAGCAACCTCTCTCTTAAACTTGTTCCAACCCTAAAAAGAATCACGAGATTAATTTATTTTTGCTTTATAAAAATTATAATAAGCTATTTAAATAATTAAATCTTTTAATAATTTAATAAATTTANGATTTATCTCTTAGATTATCAGCACAAAACCTTTCTCACTAATTTCTAGCCTTATTAACTGGAGTACAAACGTTTTCGGCCTTCTTAATAGGCCTTCCAGTTAATAAGGCTAGAAATTAGTGAGAAAGGTTTTGTGCTGATAATCTTAGAAATAGTTCTAGCTACATATGCATAGTAGTGTTTTACTTCTTGTTTGTGAAAACTATTTAATTTGAATGCTTTATTATATTATTTAAAGTTCTTACTATAAATTCTTATCATTGCACTTCATCAATGGTATCAAATAGTAAAATCTAAATAATTTAAGTATTTTTTCTAAATATAACAGAATCAGGTAAATTCGTTTTAATTTTATAAAAACTAAATGTCAATTAAACAGTTTAAAAAAAATCAAAATACAAATATGATGTTTTATAATATAAAACATTTTAAATCTTATAATATAATCAAGATGGGTTGATAATAATAATAATAATAATCACAGAGCCCAAATGGTTAGGAGTTGAAAGTGGAAATTTGGTACACAGTTAGGGTACATCACAAGAATGTACACTAAGAAGGGATTTTTGGAAATTCCCCCACAGGGGGATTAAGGCTTAACCTGAAGAACGGCTTCTAATGTACTATTTTAGATGCAACTTTTTGTTTTTAACTGTGTTTTAGTAGGGTATGCCACAAGAATGCACACAAAAAGGGATTTTTGGAAATTATTCCCGTGCAGGAGAGGGAGAGGGTTAAGGATTATTTTATAGAACTCTGCTTTACTGTACTATTTTAGATGCAGTTTTTGCATTTTTGCATAAAATCAAACATACTTTTAGACAATGTAAAAATTCTCAAATTGGCAAAGCATAAAGAATAAACTCTCGTAAAGAATATGACAAAAACTCTAATTATTTTCTGAAGAGGGAGACCTAATTCTTGCACCTGGTGAAAATGGGTAAGATCAGCTATAATCTAATAATCTTAATCTTTGCTATTGTTACTTTTTGCCCGAGCAACACCAGGTTCATCTGTTAGTACAGTATATAATTGCATATGAAAACATATACAACAGTAATTGTTTGAAAAAATTAAAATCTTCAAATTATTTCTTTTATAACTTTAACTTGGGGATATAACAACAATTATATGATGATATAATCTTGACATTTGTATACAGTAATAAATATTTTATTTTTAAAAAATTCACAAAAAATTTTTTTCATATTTTCATAAGAAATTAACAGAAGAAAACACATGGCTTCTTCATTTTTCTTCACCCTTTGTCCTTATCACACCTCAGAAACAAACTGTCTTACTAATTCTTACTAGTTTTATTAATGTTAATTTATACACATTTATGATTTTAGCCATTGCTGACAAAATTTATTTTACACATTGAAGTAGATAAGTCTACAATAAAAACTGTCATAAGACCTTAAAAACTGTCTTTATCCATTTCATACTTCATTCCTGAAGTATGAAATGGATAAAGGATAAAAATAATGAAAAAGCCCTGTGTTTTCTTCTGTTAATTTCTTATAAGAAAGTTTTAAAAAATGTTCACAACTTTTTTAAAAGTAATTCTAATCCTGTCTATTTACTAGTTTTATTAATGCTAAATTTTTAAATTTAATCATTATATTTAAATATATTTTTAAATAGGTATGCATAACTTAGATATTATATTATATTAGGTTACATTATTTTTAAACAGATTGCAGTTTAATATCTAAAATGTATTCAAATGGACATTAAATAAATAAATATTTTTACATAAACCCAACAATACAAATCTAAATTCATAAGTGCCTTAGCATTATTTTAATTTAAATCTATATATTAATAAATACATTATTATACACATTTAAATTAAAATAATGCCGATGTGCTTTCAAATATCAGGTAGGCCTATTAATATAATAATATTTTTATCAAAATCAGATTATAGGCCATTGAAACATTTAGTGGACTTCATGCAAACTGCAGACAGTATGCTGTGCATCTCTGCTTTAAAAGAATATGACAAATTATTTTCAGATATGATATATGCTTGTAGTTTCTAAACATTGAAAACCTTTTAAGTTTTAATTATAACTAACATACAAGTTTTCAAAAAGAAAAAAAAAACAAAAAACTGTTCTCAGAAAAGTCCTATAGTTGGCCAAGGGCACCCACAGTGGGACCATGAGAGGATAAATTATCTCACCTGAAATTTTTCTTTCTTTCCTTATAAGAGTAAGTTTATTTTAATAATTGTTATACCAAAGTAACTAGTCTGACTGTGATAAAATGTCCCTTTAAGTTTTAAATGCAGGAGTTATATTACAGTAAAACACAGTGGTGTGCAGTGACATTTGATGATAGGGAAGCTATGCCAGCTTTCCTATCATCAATAGAATTATTGGAAGCATTATATGATATTTTGGTGTATAGCAGTGTTTCTCAACGGGGGCGATATTGCCCCCGAGTGGGCGTTTTTCCATGTTGAGGAGGCAATTAGTAACAATTTATATTTTGGGGGCGAAAAAATTTTCTGGGAGATATAGTAAATAAAACATTATATTAAAAATAAGTAGCTATTTTATTCGTTATATCGTACAATAATTAAACAAATAACATTATACTATTCACCAGTCTATTCAATGCAGTATGAATCTGGTGTTAGCCTTGGCCCTCGTCATCGGAATTTTGAAGTGAAGGGGCGATACTATGTAACGGTTTTATTGAAGGGGGCGATACTACGTTGAAGGGGGACAACAATTCGTTAGAGGTTGAGAAACACTGGTGTATAGCATCCACCAGCTAAACTGCAAGAGGTCTGTAAAGTGTATGCGCAAATGTGTATAATCTGGCACTTTACACCATTCAAATATTTTCAACATGGAAGCTATCTCATATTAGACAATAAAGCACTTCCATTGGGAATATGCATATACAAATTTGTATTCAAATATACAATAGTAATCTTTTTATTTTTTTTTCACATGTAGTATAGAAATTTGTAATAAGATACATAATGCAGTTGTAATAAAACTTTGAATTAATTAAAATTAATATATGTTAAAATATGAAAATAATTTCACAATATGTATTTATATTTTAGAAAATACAAGGGAAGCAGCACTTCCACAGCTTTCATGGACGGCACACCTTGGTAAAACTTCTCTAACTCAAAGCTCCAAGAAGCAAGAAAATTGTAAAATTTGAGTTACAGACAATTTGAGCTAGAGAACAATAGAGTAAAAACTGCCAATTCTTAATAGATTTGTATTTTTACCTCTCTTGCATTACATAAAGAATCTTTTTTAAACAGCCCACGTAATGCCTTTCAGCCAAATATTCAATGTAACTAATGAAATTGAAGAATTCTGCAGGCACATCTGTTGAGATAAAGTGAGAGGACCTCTAACTCTGGAGTGGAATGTTGTTTGAAAATTGGTATTGGACTGTAGATGCAACTAACTGTCTGAAAATTTCATGGAAATCCAATAATTAAGATAACTTTGGCTAGAATAAATATTAAAATTCGAGTTGGGGAAGTTGAAAGTAACATAAATCAGTGTCAGGAGAACCATGAAAAACTTTGACTTGAAGAAGATTCAGTTTAAGAAATTCAAGCTAGAGATGTTAAATCCCTATGCTGTTCCATTGAGACCCACCAAGTGCTTCATTTTCTTCAAGTTAAAGAAATAAAGACGTTTGAGTTAGAGAAGTTTTACTGTATTTGGAAGACTCATTATCTTTTTAACATAGTTTTAGTTTTTTGCTTGTCTTATGTGTGTGTTTATAATTCATAGTCATGAAGATAGTATAAATAGACAAACCCGTTTAAGGAAAATAATTTTTACAAATCAATTGGTTGGTTAGTTGATTTAAATTATATATGAATCAAGGTTGCTTGTTGTTCTCTATTATATGTGTTTGGTTAGCACAATGTTGCTGTTGAGAACGTATCATACAGGAACACTTTAAGAGGAAAAAGGTTGCCAAGTCAATAAAGCAACCTTTTTCCTCTTAAAGTGTTCCTGTATGATACATTCTCAACAGCAACATTGTGCTAACCAAACACATAAATTATATATGTTTGCTTCAAAGATAAAATCCTGCAGATGCCTTTGCTGTTGGTATAAATTTTTCACTATTAAGAACTTAGTTTTATATCAGAAATATCAGAAAAGAGCATAAATTATCTAATTGAACTAACTCTCATATTTAACAAAAAATCAATATTATATTAGTAATTTCTACATTTTTAATATATTTTAAGAATTTATATGATAATAAATATTAATATTGTATATTATTTAATGTTAATAATACATGATACAAGATAAAAGAACAAAATTTAGAAAAGAAAAAAAATTTCTAAATCAAAGTTTACCCATCAGCTAAAACAATGCATCTTCTTCCTTTTGCCAATGAATTTCGATAAGATGGTTTATTTTCTATATTTTCTGCTTGACAATTGGTAGTTTTAAATTTAAAATTTTTGTTTTCACCTTTATACCATGATGGTATTAAACCCCATCTCATAGGACATAAAGTCCTTATATTCTCAGAAAAATCTTCCAAATGAGAACTTTGAATTAATACAGGTCTGCAAAATGTAATAAAGAAATATAAATTTAAAATAAAAAAATTAAAGAACTACAAAATATTAAAAATTAAATTAAAATAAGTTCATTTCATTCAGAAAATATGAAGCTACATATAAGTTATCATTAATATCAATGACTTAGAACAATGGTGCCAAAACTGCGGCCCTTAGACCAAATATGGCTTATGAAACATGTTAATCAGATCCACATGATTATAAATGATAAAAATTATGCCTACCTTTTGTATAAGGAAATATACAAAAGGTTTGTAGTCCATATACTCACAACTTGTGACAATTTAGCCTACCAGTCAAAATGTTTTTGCACCATCGATTTAGAGTAAAACTAGAAAACAAATTAAAATTATTCATTTAATCACTATATCAGTGTATTTCTATTAATAGGACTTATCATACTGGTGTACAAGATTGCAGACTCACAGTTACACGGATTAAAATTGTTTTATTTTCAATTACCTGGACACATACAATTTGCGTTTCAGACTTGTATGTCCCTCCTCAGCAGGTATTCAATAAACAAATTTATTTTGTTGTTGCCGTTTCTTTCTATTCCATTTATTCTCCAATAACTTATTCCAATAACGATTAATATTAATTTTAAATTATTCATTTCTTTTCGTTGTTCTTCACTTTCACACTGTAACTGTGAGTCTGCAAGCTTGTACACCAGTATGATAAGTCCTATTAATAGAAATACACTGATATAGTGATTAAATGAATAATTTTGATTAAATTAAGGACATAGATGCATATTAATTAATAGAAAACAAATTGTTAGAGATTCCCTGAACATGCACAATACAAAAATTTAGTTATAGGCTTCTTTGAACTAGATTATTGACTTTTGAAAACAGTAGCATTCTCATATAAATTAAGTCTTTTCAATGTGATTTGCAGTTCTGTAATTCAGGAGATAAGAGATAAGAGAATTTCAAAAATGTGGTTAAGATTTGCTGTGCAAAGTTACACCTCAAATAATTATAGTGTGCATCAATTCTTAAGTCACAAGATACTCTCATTAGTTATCTACATTACTAATTAATAAATATATACTAAAAAATAAAGACATCAATCAGTAAAGTATTAATGATAAAATTTATAAAATTCAATATACTTTTGTTATAAAATATAGTGTGATCTTGTTTTACAAAGTGTTTATGTCAACAGGTAACACATAAAATTCCACATAAATTTGTGCTTTATTATAAGTAAAAACTGTTCAGAAACTAATCCTACGTTTGTCATTAAATATATAAGAAATAAAAATTTAACGGAAATGAAAAAGTTAGTGCTTATCTTAAGGCAAATTTTGTAAATACATTTAATGATAATTATCTTTAATTTTCAAATCGTCAAACTTCTTCAACTATAACCACAATTAAAATGCCATTATTTTAAGATTTTAAAAATTAATTACATTAATTACCAATATTACTGAATTTTAGTTTGTTATGAAATTTTTTCAGTTTTCAGATAGTGAGAAACATTTATTTTATTTTGAAATTTATAATATTTTAATTCTTTCACAATGGTAACAGTTTAGCAATTTTAAGGTTAAAGATCATCATTGTAGCAATAAAATGTTAATGTTTTTATTTATTTACAGAAAATTGAATAAAATTTTAACAGCAGCAGATTTTGAATTTTGCATACAAATAAGTTATCATTACAGAATTGTTTTGTTTGTTTGTTTAGTTAAGTTACGGCAACACAACACTTGGATGATCTGTCTAGGGGGAATGCCTTCCGAGAGGTCTTTTTAAGAGTAATTGGCCCCTATTCAGGCATTACAGATGTGGAGAAAACCTGAAAAACTCCATGTGGCCAGCCTGTCCTGGCAAGATGCAAACCCAAGATCAAACTCCCAATGTTCAGGGAACAGAATTGCTTGGCCACTGGTGGGCTGATTACAGAATTACTTTGAATTATTTAATTATTAAATTTATTAACAGATGGAAACAAATAGTTATTACAGGACACATGATTCGAGAGGAAGGCTTACGGAATGACATAATGGAAGAAATGATTGTAGGCAGAAAGAAACAAGAGAGGAGGAGAATCAAAATAGTGGATGATTGAAGAGAGGATAGTTATAAGGAGCTAAAGACATGAGTGCAAGATAGAGTAGCATGAAAAAAGAGGTGGTGTTCACCAGAACTGCTATAACTAGCAGAAAACTGAAGAAAAAGTTATTACAATTTTTATACAAATATAAACACCAACCAAAATCCAATGTATAGCAAACAGATATTTACAGCAGTTGTGGATATTACAATTTTTACAAATGCATAAATTATTCAAAAAGTTTTTAATATATATAATATCTTAAGCTATCAGTCTNTTCTCATATAATTTTGTTAAAATGTATTAAGATTTTGATAAATTTTGATGAAATATACATATAATGTAAACTTTCAAATAATTACCTATATGTACACACTACTATCAATATTTGAAAGTTTAGTAAACACATTTTATGAGTTGCATTTCGAGAGAGAGAGAGAATGTCAAAATAACTAGATAAAATATTATTTTACATTAATAAAGTTCTAATATTCTTACTGGCATTCTAGAATGTAGATAAGCATATGATGATGATGCCTCAACAGTAATAACAGTGTAACTGTATAGCAATTCTCCAGTCTAAAAAGAATTAAACTGTTATTTATAGTTTCACAATTTTTTTTATAATATAATTTTTAAAATTAAACTTGATACTTCAGACTTCCAAATATCAAAAAGCCCAGCCATAGTTAAAAGATTAGGTCCTGACCATCCTTTTTGTGCCCATTTGTTTTCTTCCTCAGTTGTCCAATTCCTTTCCTTCATATTGAATCCATTTGACTGAACAGAATAGATGAAATAAGGTTGTTTGCCTCCATTTGGCAATTTTTTCCATTCATAAAACCTGTAGATATTAAAGTTATAAGTTATATATATATATATATACACAAGGACTTTTTTTCAAGCTCCAATGGTCCATAAAAAAAAGAAAAGTGTAAATAACAAAATAAATTTATTACTAGAGTTAGGTACAAACATAGTTACTTTTCGAGATAATCACCATGAAGATTGAAGAATTTGTCATATCTGTGGACAAGCTTTTCCATCTCCTTGTCATAGAATGTTGCTGCCAATGACTTGAGATGGGTCCTAACATTTTTTTGAAGATTGTCATTAGTCTTGAACCTCTGCCTTCCTAGCCACTTTTCCTGTTCAGGAAAGAGGTGGAAGTCACTCTGCACTAAATCAGGGCAATATGTTGGGTGTTTAAAGATGATGAAGACTTCCACCCAGCTTAACTTTTTAATGTGTGAAGACTTCCACCTCTTTCCTGAATTGAAAATGTGGCTAGCAGGGCAGAAGTTTGAGACTAATGAACTAATGATGGTCTTCAAAACAACAATGTTAAAGCCATCTCAATTCACTGGCAGAAACATTCTATGACAAGGGGATGGAAAAGCTTTTCCACAGATATGACAAATGCCTCAATCTTCACGGTGTTATGTCGAAAAGTAACCATGTTTGTACCTAACTTTTGGTAACAAATTCATTTTGTTATTTACACTTGTCTTTTTTTTTATGGGCCATCAAAGCTTGAAAAAGAAACAGCCTATGTATATATATATATATATATGTGTGTGTGTATAATAATGATTAACGTAGCAAACTTTCATATAACATAAACTAATGAAAAATTCATATTAAATATATATAATGCAAAGTGTTATATTATATAAAAAATTCATGTGAAAATGAATTTTTCATATAACATAACACTTTGCATTTTTAAAAATTATGATAAAATGTTTTGGGCAGGCTGTAACATGAAAAGTTACATACATATTTAATAGAATATAGAGTATATGTAAATTATTAACAACAACAATAACAGTTTTTTGAACAAACTGTTTTAATTATGTATTATATTTGATTTATATAAATATATTGATAATTTCAGAGAATAATTATATTATTACAAAAATGAGATAATAGTGCATCTTGTAGAACATCCTAAAAGCTTAATTAAAATACATCACTGCTAATACAAATAATAAAGTAAATCATTACAACCAGAATGGTTTGGTTATTTCTTTTAACTAAACTAAAATTATTCAAGTTTATTTCATTCATATTACCAAAAATTGAGAACTGAAGACTGATTTTTAACAAAAAATATTACCACATTGCTTCGTTATTATATACATCATAGTTTTTAAATCAAATTTTAGGAGCTTTCTTTTTATGAGGGAAAAAGTTTCTAAATAACTAATTTAATAAAATTTTGTTAAGTAACAGTTAGAAAAATAATAAAAACGCCATAAAATAAGTAATGTTCAGCAACTTTATTTCATATTCTTCTTATTTACAATAACTTTTCATTTAATACTGCATCATAATGTTGTCTTCAATACATTTTAAATGTCAAAAAACAGTTTAAATTAAATACTTATTACCAATAAAGCTCATCTGAAGTAATAGAATCATTGAACAGTATTGCCATACATGTCTAATATTGGTGAATAATATTAATATTACAAGGTTTACTTGCAATGATTGCCGATTGTTGTTTGGAGTGTAAAAAACTAAATTTTCAGTCCAAACAATTTATAACTTAAAAATGAAATATTATTTTATCTTTTCTTCCATTGATAGAAACATTAGGTCAAATGAAGTTATCTAACACAGTGATTTTCAACCAGTGTGCCGTGAGCAGAACATAGGTGTACCATAAAAAGTTTTGAAGCTTATTAAATAAATTATTTTCAAAAGAAGCCCNCGATGGTAATGGTCAATGATGAAGTGTATATGGATCGAGTCTTACCTCAGGAACCATGAGAAAACAACAGACAAAAATAGTAATAAAAAAGTTGACCCAAAACACCCAACGAAGAAAAGTGAAATACGATGCAACAACCGAACCGAATTGACCTAAGAAAACCGATACGTTTAATAAAAATAATAATAAATTTATTAAAAATTAGATAAATAAAAATAAGGAAAATTAATTCGAATGAACTTACTTTCTATTCTTTTTATTCTCATTTCCCATGGTGTAAGGATAACTATCAAGTTAGCAACCTCTCTCTTAAACTTGTTCCAACCCTAAAAAGAATCACGAGATTAATTTATTTTTGCTTTATAAAAATTGTAATAAGCTATTTAAATAATTAAATCTTTTAATAATTTAATAAATTTATAAGAATAAAATTAAAAATTAAAGCTGAATCCACGACTTGATATCAAAAGAAGAAAGTAAAATCGATTCACTCTATTCCGGAAAATTAATTAATTAACTTTACCAAATTAATGGATATTTTATTACAGTTATATCGCGTTAAAAATAAGACACAATTTTAATCAGATACAATAATTAAAGATTGAAATCTTTATTTTTTACTCTGGATAAAATGATTGTATATTTGGTGAAGATATCTCCAGACTTTTTGCTCTGCATCAATTCTCCTTCGTGTTTCTTCACATACGTCTTCGCTTGTCTATTAAAAGTATTATTAGTCATTTTAATTATATTATTTATTAGTGAATTAATAAATAAAATTCCTACCTCAATGATTTGTACTTTTTTTTCATTCTCCATGGCTGATATCGAATCGATTCTATTAATTCTTTATGTAATCTGATATTTTCGAGAATCTCTTCTTCTGTTACTTCTCCTTCGTCTATAGAAATGGCCGTTTCGCTATAACAGAGAAGTTTTATTTACTACTGACAAATGCTATAACAATATACAGATGTTAATTAGAGATCGGAGAGGGTCTATACCCACGAAATCTCATGATTAAAGAGAAACTCATCGAAGAGAATCGAACCTCTTTGAACACCAGCAGACTCCAGAATGAATAGATTATGGAAGGCATAACCTATATTACTTTAATGTAGTCATAAAGTAAAGGGAGGATTCGAATTGTTCCACGTTTTAAGAATACTTATCATAGAAAAGGCGTTTTATGTCCTCTCTAACCGTCCAGTCATTCTAGAGAACGTCAAAAAAGGCACAAGGAAATAAGATGACATAATTACATCACGAAAACAAGCTAAAGTCATTAGCGATATTTATTCGATAGCCTTGAACTGTAGACAAGTCGTTACTGCACCTGTTATGTCCATTAAACGTTGTCATCACTCCGAAAATTAAAAATATTACTTTCCCATTAAGGAATTAAACGCTGAATACAATTCATATAGGTTTAAATATGTATTAGAGTACCTTATAATATATTTAACGACGTTTCACTCTGAATTTTGTATAGAAATTAATAACATTTAAATTATAATCTATCCAGTTACAACGCGAATTACATCCTGATAACTAAGTAATAATATAACTGTTGATATTAACGACTTATTCTAGAACTTTAAAGTTCATATGTTAATTCTGAAGTTCATATTTCTACCGATTTTAATATAATTCCCTTAATTGAATAATAAAGTTGCTGATGATAAGATTCTTAAGCTCTAATTACGATAAATTATCTCGCGTGACTATATTAAATGGTCTATTCATCTATGAATAGGATTTCCTATTACGTTTACACGTCTTAATTAAGATCTTAATTATAATTTAATCTATATTTAGCAATAAATTTAGCTTAATAATCCCGTTAAATTCAGAAAATAACATGAAAAGCGTGAGTATAAAAATTGGACACGTTGACGGTAGTAGTGACGAACTTCTTCATATTCGGTGTGAAAAATGAAATTATTTGACCATAAAATGTTCTTAATTTATTACTGAAGCTACCTCATTTTCTATTGAACACATCAGATCGTTAATTATCGGAGAGAGAACTTAGGTATGCCATTTTTTGCATACTTAACAATTGATTAGTGCAGCTGTACTGTACTTAGTATAGATGCTCATTTTTGCATTGTCTACACCTTTCCTCATTGATAATGTTTATTATAAATTACCTCTTGGAATTTAACTGTAAATTATTGTGGAAAATTTCGATTAAATAAGTTCAAATTAATAAAGAGAATTTTAAAAATCGAAACACATGTAGAGAAATTCCATAAACCATCGAATACCAGAAGTGATGCGGTCATGGCTTACTAAACAAGTTGATATCGAATAGAAACACAAGTGAATGTGGGTGTGGTAAAAAGGACGGGGGGTTCTTGGGTGTGGTCATCTACCACCCTTGGCCCTGGATTATTGATGTAGGGGTGTCGAATGGACACTTCCACTCCCGGTGATACAAGAACTCCTCATCTATTATTGGGCGTTGTTGGGGGTACGAACACCCACCTATTCATACCATTAGCAAGACAGCAGTAGCTCATGTAATCATATCAATGTATTTGTTATCCTGTCTTATAAATATTATTTTGTGGAAATAATCAACTCTTCCGACTAAATTGTCAAGACGAGTTAAATATATTAATGCCATTTAGCGAAATATATCATCTATAATAGTCCAAATGAAAAGTTTTGATATTTGGCCAAGGCACGCTAAAACTTCAACTACGAGCTCGCTTAATGGATCTAGTTTTTAAAAAATTCGGATCAGTTTCTAGAAAAACTTACAAATTGCTCGTAATTGGTTCAATTTTTGCGTACTTCCAATAAGAAAAACATTCATTTCTATAGTAAAGTATCACGTTTAAGCACGCAAAACTCGTTTTAGCTCTCTAATCTCACGCGCGGCTTATTATTAAAATCAATTAGTCAATCGCGGAATTGTGGAAAAGAAGCAAAAATTAATTATTTATGATAGTCGGGTATTTTTCTTTTTGCATTTAAATTGATAATAAATGTGTATCAAGTCTGAACAAAACACATGCAAACTATTAAGTAGGCAGGTGTAAGTTAAGTTAATGAGGATCGTGAGTATCGTGAGAGAATGGTTATCCCTTCCATTTAAATTTATCTAGGAAACGAATAGAAAAGATTTCTTTTTTCTTATCGTTCATTCATAATTCATAAGGATTCATCATTAAACATTTATTAGAATTCTAGTTTCTTTAAAACATCATAATTTAGGTCAAGAAACGAATTTCTCAATTTAGACAATTCAAGGATTTTTCCACGTTTTTATTTATTGATGTATCAGATTGCGGATGTTTTTCTTACAGATTGTTTTTTTAAAAGACTATTTAATTTATATGCAGATTTTGACATTGAGTATTGTAAATATTCTCCCTAGAATCATCAATAATAAATTTGGAATTATTCAACAAACTGGTCCTATCACAGAGGGGCTAACAAACAATTGACGTGGCCTTCATATTTAAGTATAGACTCACCACTGGCCTAATAGAAAACACTAGCCACGTGGAGTTTTCCGGGTTTTCATGTAGTAACATGTAAATAGGGCCAATTTCCCATAGAAAATCCTCCGGGGGACGTCTCCCTTATGTATTGCATTACCATATCTCATAAAACCAAATTTACATATAACTAGATAAGTCACGACCTAGAGGCCTCGCATTAATGGCCAATAAAAATGATTGAGAGGCCTCTTGTTTTAAGGGCCACAGTATACATAAAACTGGTCCTTCGCGGGGGCCTCAAAAATAATTATTTCAAATTCATTTCGTTAAAATATAATTTCTTTAAAACTTGTGTGTTTTTATGTACGGGGGCCTTAAAAAGGTTAATGACACGGGCCTCTCTTAACGCGATTTAAGAATAAAACGTTATCATCCATTGTAGTAATCTCGTATCGTTAACATAAGTATAAATAAAAATCAGTGTGTTGATTAAGTGTTAACTGTTACTTTAAACGTAATGATAACAGATAAGAGGTCTCTAGAGATAGAATTGTCACAGAATACTAATTTTCAGGACGCCATTTTACTCGTGTTTTCTATAAATAGATAACGTTAACACTATAAAACGTGATGTATAAGGTGATTTAATGCTTAGATATTTTAAATGTATTGAATTTAAATTCATTTAGTTACAAGAAATTGACTACCGACTGTTATAAATTTTTGTTGTTTCTGAAGTATTTAATTACTCTCTAATTTGCAGCCATTTTGAATAATTTTAGATGTAAAGAGAATTAACATTATTTACGTTCATTTTGAGAAGTTTAATATATTTATATATATATATTATTAAGAAGTTTTATTGAGTGAATTCTACTTACTCTCCAGAAGATACTGTAAATGATGATAATCGTCTTCGAGCACCTTCCGGTAAAAAGGGCGAAGAACCACGTCTCAGACCCCATCTACTTCGTCTTCTTTCGCTAAAATTTCTTTGAAGAAAAGCTTCCAGTTCTTCGTCTCCATCATCATCATCATCGTCATCAGCACCAGTCAGACTAGGCCTCGGACACGATAGTAAACTTAATGCAGGAACATCTTTAGCTTCTTCCTTATCTTCGTCGTCGTCCTCATCATCATCGTCGACTTTGTCTTCATCCTTTTCTTCTTCTTCGTCTTCCTTCACTTTATCTTCATCTTTTTCCTCCTCGGCTGTATCTTCATTCCTTTCTTCTTCGGTTTTATCTTCGTCTTTTTCTTCATCGTTATCATCCTCGATTTTAACTTCCACTCGCTTATCATCGTTACTGTCTCGTTCAGGATCATCATCCCCCTCATTTCCGGGCTCTGTATCATCATTATTCTTTCTTTCCTCACTCTCGTTTTCCGTTGAAGCAATCTCTTCCATTACAATAGTTGAGGGGGGAAATCAATTTTCAATCCTTCACAAAATCTAACTTGGATATTCACATCAAAGGCTTATACTGTATGAACTAATCGTGTGTACTTAAAGCTTCGATGGTGACTGTGTACATGATAAAGGCATACACAGGCGAGCGATCTTCCCCTCATCCGTTAGCCTGGTCGCAGTTGCCATAATACATCTAGCACATTTTGTTACCGCTGCGTTGTAGAGGGTGGGGCGCCTATCCGGGACCTTTACCTTCATGTTAGTGGGCGTTGTTCAGAAAGATGGTTCCTTGTCACGTCTTATACGACACTTTCAATTTCTTCTCTAATACATAGATGGCAGCACTTTTAATTGAATGCGGCCATTTTTTTAAACCTTCCACATAAGTTTTGACAGTAGGAACAAGTTAAGTAGCCCAGTGCTTTTTACAGGATGAATTCTGTAGGGTCATTAATCACATATAACGAGGGTAAGGGAAGAAGGGGAAAAAAATGGAATTGATGATAATGATAACTATCACATAGGTTCTATCAAAGTGTCCAACTACCGCGTGACAAATTTTCTAATTTCTTCATTTAAAAAACTTATGAGGGGAGTGAGTCCAAAATATTAATATTTAAAGAAGTTACGCCGAATTTACCTTGATCCAGTTTTGTATCTTCCAATTGGGCGTGGTAACTTCTTCCAAATAGGTAATTTGAACAGGAAGCTAACACAAAAGATGATTCAGAGGAAAATCCCCTGTTTATTTTCCAACCTATTCGTAAGCGTTCACATATATTATTTAATAATTTTCATCAACGTAATTTATATAGCGAGAAATTTTCCGAAATTAATAGGAAATATTCTGCTTTTTTTCAGAATATAATCGAATGATGAATGANAACTATCAATACAATGCCTTAATTCATACATCAAAATAGGATATAAATAATAAATAAACTAATTATATACTTTTTTATTGATTGAATACATGCAATATACAAGGCATTTTGTCATTGTCAATGTGAATCATCAAGCTACTTCTTAGAACCATAATGTATTAAAGTTCAGAGTCAATCCAGTTTTATTCTAGCTCCAGTAACTCAAGAATTGTCTTTGACTCTGACTCTGTAGCCCTGATTTAAAATGTAAAAATGACTAAAGAAAAACAAATTGTGTTTTTTAATAATCTTTTGCTTTTGCATAATTTTAGAGGCATTAACTCACTGCATCTAAGCTGTTCTGTATGTTTCAGTACTTTTTCCTTCCTTTTTTTTGCCAATATTAAATATTTGACTTATAATTGACTTTTTCTTTGGATTTTTTTTTACTTTTTTAATCAATCAGATTAATAGATTTGGTTTTAAATAAAGTATCTTTTATTACTATTTATCAAACAATTATGTTTGAAATCTAGTTGCAAAAAAGTGCCTAAATTTTCCTGTTCTTTTCTGAACAAGTAAAATACTCTGATAATTTTTTAACATTACTTTATCTCAAAATGAGAAGTTTTGAAAATTTCAATTAAATATTCATGATTATCTGTCTATTTTTCTGTCAATAATTATCTTAAATTCTCCTGTTACATTACAAATTTCTTCAATATTTGACATCAAATTTTCAAATATATAAGAATACTGGCATAAAATAAAATTCTGAATTGTTATAGTCAAAATTTTCAATAACATATTTATTTAATACCACATATTTTAATCGTAAATGAAAATGAATATATAAAAAACATGATCCTACAGATTAAATTTGATCAAGACATATGAAGAATTTAGCTAGCAATAAAGAAATCTATTAGTTTAATTATTTTGAGTATTTTTAACTGTATTGTTTTTTTATAACTCAATATTAAATACACAAATTATTCATACCAATTCTTAAATTTTTGTTATTGTAACAAGCAAAAATATTTACTTCTAACTTGTAAGTGTAATTTTCATACAATACAGTACTATACTATAGTATATACTGTATTTCAAAAACAGTAAATTTCAAAAACATTTGTTTTATATAAAATTTATATTTTTAATTAAAAACATGGTGAAATTATTAAAACTATCAATTAAATATAATGATTGGCTTGTATAGCTACTGTAAAAACATATTATTGTATATTTGGATTATTGAATCAAATTAGAAGAAATTTTAATGTTTTTTTAATTATCTTTCTACTTTTGTATTGACTATACTGAATGAAACTTACACATAGCTTCCAGGAGCAATATTATAACCGGGATTATATTCAATGTTAGAATGGACATCTTTCCAAGCTGGTGTCTGTTTTTCTCCATTAGGTGTACTATATTTGCAAGCTTTAACTAAACTTTCTTTTTGAAGTGTGCTGAAATAGAAAATGTTTATATTTATATACAGTACTTTAACCACATTTTACATACTGTAGTTTTATATTAAAGAATGCCAAAGACTGTATATATCAAGTTGTAAAGTTTTTATCATATTTACAAAATTATTTCCTTAAATAACTAATTTACCACGCAGTTCTTCCACACATTTTCAATATAAAATGAATCTTATTTTAATAAGACTTTTCAGATTACAGAGGAAACACAAACAGACGACATCAATTAATTGCCAAATTACTCCTGGTGAATATGTGAATATCGCCAAAAAAATTTTTAAAATGACAAATTCATTATTTAATTAATATATATAAAGTTAATTTTCTGTAATATTTTTAAATGTAATTTATTTATATTTTTAAAAAAAATAATTGAGGAAGCGTGACTTTAAATTTTTAATATTTATTTTTAAAATTTATTATATTTTTAATGGAAAAATTTCGGTCGAAAAATTGCTATGAAATTATTATTTTATAATTATATACAATTAGAAATAACTATTTAATTGATATAAATTAATTAAACAGTTATGTTTAACAGAATTTTAAAAATTACGCGCAAAGTTATTTTGTAAATACATTTGAAATGTATAAAATAAAATTAATTACTGTACTTCATTTTTTTATTGTATAAATTTGTACTGATTTTAATTGATTATTAATTTTTTTCTAATCTTTTTTTCTGTGGATACTAAAAGGAATTTTTTTCAGCTCATTATGGGTTCGGCCAAGCCCGGCCCCATTGTTAGGGATGGTCCGACTTATCACCGCTCAAAAAATTCCTGGATCTTTTCTGCTTGCCTATGTTCGATCTCGGATCTCCCAGAGCGCTAGACTAATGCCTTAACCTCCTCGAATATTCCGTCGATATTATCAAACTATAAATTATAGAAATTCTTGAGAAAATTATTAAATACTTAGGAAGTCTTAAATTTTTGTTGAATTGATTTCCGATTACGAATCTGGTCCGTACATAATGACTTAAACAGTAAAATTTATTATATACAGTACGTAAATTTGGGTATCTTGGTCAAGATATTAATATACCTATCCTTCATCTACAATGGCTGCTTTTTACGGATCAGACCAGCCGTCAATAAGCATATTAATTAATAATTGTTCAGTCGTATGGCTTTGATGCATTAGTGCCTCTTCTTAACTGATCAATCAAACTATAGTACAGGTATTCCTGGTTTAACGCGATTAATTGATCCCTCGATGCTGCCGCGTTAATCAAATACAGTCGTACTGTACTGTACAGTACAGTACTTCGGTACTCCATCAAATTACCACGACCAGCTAGAACAACTTTTCGGTTAATAACAAATATTTTTATTTTAATTTTGTTATTCGTGAAAAAAGGTTATTACAGTATTAGGGTTTCTCATTTTCCGGTCTTTTGCTTGTCCTGGGATTCCGAGAAAAAATTATCTGTTTCCGGGATATAATTAATTAATTATTTTTAAGATATAAAATAAATCTTGAAATCAAATGATATAATTATTTTTCATTTTTTAAATAATTTAATCGCTCGGCCATCCAGCCGTCCTATTATAGTGTTCGATAAGAATCACAATGAAACTGCCAGGAAATAAGGAAATTAAACTAGTAAATCCCGATTAAACCATCCACAAAATTTTTGAGGAATGTTTAATCTAACGCGGACTCGCGGATACTTATGTACGAGTATTTCTTTTTCTTTCTTTTTTTTTATTCTTTCGTCTTGTTGACATTAAGAAATCCTTTTAAAGGTTTGTAATGGAGTAGGCTCATAATGAGTAGTGAGTTGATGAGAAACAGGTCCTGATACTTCCGGATTGGTCACATAAAAATTGTCGATGTTACGATTTGCTGGTGTTACAGTATTTCATTTCACTCGAGTAATGATATAGAAGTATTTTTATCAGGAATAATAAGATTCAAGTCGGGAGCTGAATTTGCTTTTTCTCTTAAACATGTTTTACTTCTTTTCAAAGATAAAGTAAGCCTAACTAACAAACATATATATTTAAAATGTTTATTTCATCTTAAATGCGTCCACCAGTTGCCAAGTGGATAAACCACTGAACACTAGTAGTTTGTCATTGATTCGTGCATCGCCAATAGCCTGGCCACATAGAGCCGTAACACCTAAATAGGAAGCTGTTTCCATAGAAAGTCCTCCTGAGAGGCATCCCCCTCGGCAGATCGTCCAGGTATCGCGTTGCCATATATAAATAAACCAAACCAATTCATATTAAATATTTTTATCATTTTTAACTTCTTCTTGAGCATTAAGAGGAACTTTAAAATTATACTCATTATGGATTCGGCCATGTTCACAATGAAGCGAACGGATGGTGAAGGATGGCGACATATCTGGACGGACCTCCTCGAGAAATTCCTGTGTATTTTGACTCGTTTAAATTCATTTCCGGGTTCCTCAGAGCGGTAGGTTGACATCTTAACCGATTGGTCATCTGGCTATCTGAGGAATCGAAATTTAAAATGTAATGGAAAAACGACGAAGGAATATATAATCTGACAGAAATTTTTAAACCTTCTTTTTTCTAACATGCAAAATTTTTATAAATTCAATTCTTACTTACAAAATATAAATGTAAAAATTGATGTAACAAGTAATATTTTAAATTTTAAAAGTTAATTTAATATATAGAATTATTTGACTAAACATTTTCCTATTTTTTTAAAGCATTATCATATTTTCGCTATGTTTCATAAAGAAACATTTCATAAAAAGTCGAAAATAATATTCTCAAGAATCAGATAATTTACAAACACTTAAATAACAATACAAAAACTACAATAATCATTCTTTTGGAATATTAAGAATTATAATACAAATTAGAAGATGGATAACTTATCATCAGAGCAAATTACACTACTGCAAGAGGCTTTCTCCTTGTTTGACAAAGATGGAACTGGTACGTTATCATGTACAGAATTTGGTACCCTGATACGATCACTCGGTTATAATCCATCAGAAGTTGAGCTAAATGCCATTGCAGATGAACTGAGTGAACGTGGTATTGACACTATTGATTTTTCTACGTTCTTGCATCTGATAAATAAACATATGAAAGATACATTCAACAAGAAAGATATTCTTGATGCATTTAAGATCTTGGATCGTTATGGCACTGGCTTTATTAATGCGAACGAATTACGTTACATTCTAACAACTCAAGGAGAGAAATTGACAAACGAAGAAGTGGATGAACTGTTTCAAGAAGTGAAGATAGATGATGAAGGCAGAATTATTTATGATGAATTTGTCAAATTGGTCTTATCAAATCTGTAGAGTACCACTTAAAATGTAATTCATTTCGGTTTGCGAAACAAAATTTTGATAATTCATCAAAAATTATTAAATTTTCAAAATTAAATGAATATACAATAGTTTGTTTATTAGAAAAATAAAATTCAAAATGTAAGGAATTGTTATAATAAAATATATTCACATTAGTAATTAATATAAAAAAAATTATTAAAAAATAAAGTTCAACAATAATTTAATCTATACATATAAATAAGGATATTTATTTGTTTGCTATACACCAGTGATGGGCAAACTTTTTAAAGAGCGGGCCAAAGGAAAAGAAGAAAACTTTAGGCGGGCCAATATAATTGTAACCTAGAGCTGCATCTGAAAATCCAGGTGGCGCTATAAAAACATGTGCAGGCCGTCCGCCATATTTCTTTTTCTCTCTTTCGGCTACGCTATGCACGACGAGTGGATGTTCTGTACCGAAGCATGCTTGTAACCGATCGAGCTTTTACTCAATAAGTGTAAAACAAAATTTTGTACATGATTGTAAATAAACTTTCATGGTGAGATATAAAGCTTCGGTTATTTTATATAATCAACGAACACTCAAGTTAAGTGGTGCATCAACCACCACAGCCTGTATTCTTTTTTACTCGTCAGATTAGGAATAATGTCGCGCGGGCCGGATAGAACATTTCAGGGGGCCGCATCTGGCCCGCGGGCCGTAGTTTGCCCATCACTGCGTATACACTCATAGTCGTTCGACCAATCGGAAAGGGCATTCTCGGTAGCAGGACTTTTCATTACTATTAATAGATAAGTAGATTAAGTAGTATAAATAAGAACCAGATTGAGTGATGGAGTATTGATAATCTTTGCTTTTTAAAATTTTATTATAAAAATTTACAATAATATTTTGTATTATGTTTTATTTAAAATACGTAAATTACCTTCTACGTTAGAAGTTTAAGTTCAATTTTTTCTTTAAATTTTCAACTCAATTCAAAGGCTATTTTTGTTGTTGTTGTAAACAGATTTCAACAAACTTTAATAATTTTTTTTTACTTGTGAAAATTTCTACGTAATTCAAAGGTAATTTTTAATACATATTTTACACAGCATTATTGTTATTATTATTTTGGAGGTTGCAGGACGTATTAAGAAGGTTGCACCCTACAGGGCCCTTATACCCCGTTCGCACCGAGCATTTCGATCTAGATTGTGGCTAAGGTCGGAGCCTGTTCCGTGGTGCGAACGCTCTCGACCGTTTCAACCTCGACTGAAACGAGGTTCAATCGCGATCGACTGGAGAGAGTTCTCGAAACTAGATCCAGTCATAAGAGAGATCCCACAATCCCACGCGCGCGAGAAAATACAAGATGGCTACGGAATATGTGTCGGGCTATCGACAGAGAAATAAAAAAGACAGCTGGAGAGACGACAACATCTGTCTATTATTATATGTATGGCAAGAAAAAGTATTTATTTCTAACCAAAACTTCCATTTTGTTTGTTTGGTGTTTGTGACTTACCGCGTAGTTACGTCAGTTTTATGATCGCGTGTAATAGCCAGGTTCTTCTCGAGCGGACTGCCTGTGCGAACAGCACGACGTTCGACTAGCGACAGTCACAACCAGATTGTAGGTAAATCGAGATTGAAGTGAGTCGTGGATTGTGTGCGAACGTAGTATTAGTCTCGAGTTTTTCGTGTNTAATTTTATCAATTATGAATTAAAAATTTTTTTATTATTATTGACTTGACACGAAAAGAAATGTCATCTACTCGTGGTCGAAAAATTCGTTGTCTTCTCAAACAACGTCTTTCGGCTCTTTCTAACTCTTCGATAGCCATAAGAATTACGTATCCGTCAGCCATTTTCACTTTCGTGTAGCGATCTCACATGCTCGACTCAACGTGAGTAGCAACTCGCATGGTGAGATGGGAAAGCACGTGAGTTAGAACTCGAGACTACCAATTTGACGTCAGAGTGTGAGATGGTACCACGTGACACCTTCAACACGTTGGGAGTTGTTACACGAAAAACTCGAGACTAATACTACGTTCGCACACAATCCACGACTCACTTCAATCTCGATTTACCTACAATCTGGTTGTGACTGTCGCTAGTCGAACGTCGTGCTGTTCGCACAGGCAGTCCGCTCGAGAAGAACCTGGCTATTACACGCGATCATAAAACTGACGTAACTACGCGGTAAGTCACAAACACCAAACAAACAAAATGGAAGTTTTGGTTAGAAATAAATACTTTTTCTTGCCATACATATAATAATAGACAGATGTTGTCGTCTCTCCAGCTGTCTTTTTTATTTCTCTGTCGATAGCCCGACACGTATTCCGTAGCCATCTTGTATTTTCTCGCGCGCGTGGGATTGTGGGATCTCTCTTATGACTGGATCTAGTTTCGAGAACTCTCTCCAGTCGATCGCGATTGAACCTCGTTTCAGTCGAGGTTGAAACGGTCGAGAGCGTTCGCACCACGGAACAGGCTCCGACCTTAGCCACAATCTAGATCGAAATGCTCGGTGCGAACGGGGTATAAGGGCCCAGATCTGTGGGACCCGGAATCGAATCCGGACGGGTCGAAAACTCCTAGAAAATTTTCGGATGTTGTCCGTCTGGATATATCGGGCTCCCATCTCTCACCACCCAGCTACCACATTGTGGATCTGGCCGAACCCATAATGGGCTTACTAAAAAGGACCTTCTCAATGCCCACAAGGTAGAAAGAGTTAAAAAATATTCATAATGGACTTTTTAGTTTGTTTTTTCAGTTCTGACTCTTTTCGTCCTATAGGCATTTAAAATTGTATGTAAAGTTTTCTTATAGTTTAAAAATAAGTGAAGGACAAACACAAAAGAAGAAATACAGAATAAAGAAATGTTTAAGGGAGATTATCTCAATATTCATGATAAATTTTCAAAAAACTCACATCTTTATTTTAGTCTTGCTATCGAAATGTAGTCTATTTAACCTACCGTCAACAAAAATTGGCATAATGAAAATTATTTTAAAACTAAAAACACGTGTAACAAATATACAAATAGTAAAAACTTAACATTATAATAGTTAAAATCAATATTCTAACTTAAGTAAATAAATGAACGAAATAAAATAATAAGCCGTAAACAATAACAGTATTGCAATTATATGAACTGTACTCTAGCACTACAACACATGAATATTTAATTGTCATAATAATTATAAAAATCTATGTTAGGGAGGAAATTCCTTATATTGCTCCAAATTATTACATTTGATTAAAACAGAAATTTTAATTCTAAATATTTTCATTAAATAATTCATACAATAACATTGTACTTAATTTTATGGAAGAAAACTTTTCAAACAGCCGTAGTCCGTAAACTTGACACGTGTCGGGCTGCGATTGGCTCATGTATTTAAGGATTCCTACAACGCGAAATTCGTATAACGAGGAACGTATCTCCGCGTTATAGGGGGGTCTACTGTACAGTAATTATCAAAGTAATACAAAAATTTATAGAGGTGCCACTTTTATTATTTTCCGTGATAAAGATTTACTATTTCATCTTTCTTTCGATTTATTTGATGTACAAAATCGCACATAGCAAGGAACCATTTTAAAACGAATCTTTAGAACTCAACAGTACATGCATATATAGATTTTAAAAATTTAAAATTTCGAAAATACTATCATAACAAGCGCATCTTTGCAATAGTATTATTATTGATCATTTGATCGAAAGTCCGGTCATCAGCACTCGTGCAAACCACCTGCATCAACACACGTGTTCAGAGCAAATGACTTTCTTTCTTCTTCTCTAATATTGAGATCCTGGCTATTGTAGGTTGTTACTATACACTCGTATATACAGTATACTGTATATATATATTTAGCGCCATCTTTTGGCAGATTTTATTATATTTTTTTGTTTTATATTCTCTATCTGTGCATAATACAATATAATAAATAAGTATATATTTTAAAATATTTTAATAAATTCATTGAAATTAAATAAAAAGTTAAAAAAATTATAATTATCATTTTATTGAAAAGAATAAATAAATAAGAAACATTTCTAAGCTTTCTTTTAAAACAAGTAATAATTAATAAAATATTGTCTTTGCCAAATACATCATGAATTGATAAAGAATCTAAAAATATTTTATCGTTATAAAATTAACATTAAAAATAAAAAAAAATAATTAAGCTGTTATTAGGCGTATTAATTTATTAAATTATCGTTATCATAAATTTCGAAGAAACGTAACGTAAAAAGTACAAAAAAAATTTAGTTTATAACGTTAAATAATTTAATATAAGTTTAAAAAAATAAATATCATGACATCAATTAAGTATTTTTCATTTATATTCGAAATATCTTCGCATTTTAATTTATTACCTTTATTTATTTATTTATTTATTTATTTTTTGAAATTTGAATTTCTTCACCAGAGGTCACTATGTGATTTGACGCCAAATGATAAATCGTCCAGGCCCAATCAGTGTAGGAATGTTAGACCGATTTACAGATAACAAATTCAAAATAAAACTAGCACGTGATGCTTATTTTGGTTCAGAAAGTATTTAAAATTTTGTCGGAAATGAATGTTTTTCAATGAAAGGTAACTTGAACAGTTTAACGTTAACTGAATTTAAGCCTAACGTAAATGGCAATAAGCAGACGATGGTTGGAATCGGATAAAAGGAATTTGTGCGGTTATCCGTTGTATACGTTTGTAAATTTATAAGTAAATATGATTAAGTTAACGTCGAAGGACTGATTGAGTAACAAGGTAAAAATCAAATCAACGATGGAATCAGGATTATAGTGGTGCCTTGCAGAATGCCGTCTAAAAAGCAGTACAATCTAGTTAACGATGATGCCTATGATAGTAGAATACCTCTGCATAACGAAGAAGCCTTTCAACATGGGATAAGTTTTCAAGCGAAGGTAAATATAATTTCATCGCCATTTTTGTTATAACAACGTTATTTACACCAGTTTAAAAGTTCTGTAAAACAGATGTTTAAAAATAGCTTTACCAATTTACATATACACAATTACAAAACTTATTTCTATTCTTTTTGGTAATCTTTTAATATGAAAATAATGGAAAGTTTAACGTTTTTTTTGTTTCAGATTATTTTTTTTTGGCATTGTCATGGGGGTGTGTAAATGTCAAACGCTGAAATTCCATATATGTCATTTGTAATGCCATTTATTAATATTTTATTTTGATTTTTTTAATTACAAATAACAATGTGTTTGCAGCTGAGAAAAGTAATACTCTCTAAGTATTTTGATAAACATATTGGTTGCATTCAGCAGACTCGGCAGTTCCGGAACTGTTGAATATTTTTCTGCTGAATGCCCTCTATTGGTAGCACTCTTTCAGAATGTGTTTAGTGTTTGACATCACATTTGGTTGCATCTTTTATTTACATTACCTATTGCTAGCTGAAACTGACTGATGAGGCATTTGTTCGGATGCAATGTCACTTGTTCTGCAGATCCGGATTGCTATGTAATGGCTATCGATTTGCTTGATTACAACTGTTGAGTCTGCTGAATGCAGCCATTGTTATCAGTGATGCACCAAAAGGTGGGATGAGTGGCCCTGTCACCCTCAAAGTAAAAGGAAAAGAAACACTAATGAATTTTCAAAAAATATTTTCTTAATTTAAATTAATTTTTTTATTTATATTGTGTTGTATGTTTTATATTTCTATATTAGGAATTAGTGGTTATGGAAAGTGAGAATTTTATTGAATTCTTATTAAGAATTTTGGTTGAAGTTTACTTTGGTAGTCCCAATGGCCATGCTTTGGTTAGCTTATGTAGATTAGGTTAGTTTAAGTACATTTTTAGTAGACAGAAGAAAGGAATACCTAAAAAGAAAAAAAAGGAAACGTCTACTAAAACTAGTTAACCTAACCCAGGGGTGGCCAACAGTTTTTGCCCCTGGGCTGAATTGGAAAGAAAACTTTTTCCACGGGCCGAATCAGAGGTTGTCCTAGGAAGATTTTGAGGTGGTGCAAGATCTCATTATGGTGTCACCCCGTAGAGACTGAATTGTAGATAGAGATTACAGATACATTTTTCACATTATCATGCTTTATCAACACCCTATGCTGCACTTACGAGATTTGTAATGGAGGGTTAACTCTAAATGCACTGTGAGTTGTTGACATTTTTTTTTTTTCTTTTCGGCGTCAGAATTTTTCATTGAGCTATTCGGACTTCATTACCTAATATTGAAACATTGATCGCAGGCCACATAAATTTATTAGGCAGGCCGTATGTTGGCCATGCCTGACCTAACCTAACCAACCTAAGATAACTGAAGCATGGCCATTGGGACTACTGAGGTAAACTTCAACCAAAATTTTTATCTGTTTGACTTGGCTCCCCCAAGATTACATCTTGAGTGCATCACTTGTTATAATTTATTAAAATAATGTTTATAATATAATGCTTTATTTTCTGTTTAAAAAAATTTGCTTAGCATGATTCATAATATAAATAATGATGATTAAAATGAGCTATGAGTTGCATAATATAGGAATATGAGTAAAGTTTTAAAAATGATGATTAACTGTTATGTATTTTTTGGTTTGTAGCAACTCTTGAAATTTACTTTAATAGAGTAAATTTCAAGAGTTAAGTTAAAATTCAAAAATATTAATGAATTTGATGTAAGACTTCTTAACTGTTAAACTAATATGATATGAATTTGAATTACTAAGTTATAGTTTTAAAAATTAATAAATTTGATTATTAGAATTGATTCATAAAATAAAATTTAGATATTGTAGAAAAAGAGATTATTTATATATATATAGTTCATATATACATGGAAGAAATAACATGCTTATCAGTATTTATTGACATATTGAGACCATCTTGTTTGAAACTTCAAAATTATTTCCATTTATCCAATATTCAAAATTATTAATATAGTTTAGTATTGAAATTATTGATAATTTCATAGACTTTCATCTTTTATCTCAAATTACATGTGAAATTTTAACTAGAGTGTATTACACTTAAAATTGCATTTAATCTTCAAATAATTTTAATCATAAATATAAATTAATATCAACTTTATTCTGAACATGAAATTTTACATAAACATGATAAAGATGTAAATAAATATTAAAATTATATTTAATATGTACCCAACTAGATCTTACTGTAAACTCCAGTTTTGCTCTGGTCTAAAGCATTTTACACATGCAGTAATTTTGATCACTCCTATGTTGTATATTGTAGATAAATAGTAATATTATTTTTGATTTCTTTAAAATTAAAAAAAGAATGAAATTAAAAAATTTGATGTTTTATTTTTGAAATTTATACACTTAGATCTCATTTTATTAACAACATGACAGTCAGAAATATGTAATAAAATGTTTGATGTTTATAAACACATACTCAGTGCCATGTGGTCAATGATACCAGTATTCAACTGAATCTCAGCATACTTTTCTCGAAAGAACAATGGCACCATAGGACATGTGGTTTCATGAATAAATAATGATTTTCTGTAAAAATTAATATTATTTACTTATTTAATTTTTATTGTCAAGAGATAGCACAAGAAATACTCATCTGTTAGAGATCATTTGCTGAAAGAACACAAATTTGGTTTTTTTTTTTTTGTTTTTGGGTGTCTCTGATTGAATTTTGTTAATGAACAATATGTACAGGTGTTTTGTAATCATTTATTATGTTTGTGTAAACTGTGTAAGTGTTAATGTAATTCAAATTTTTTACTAGTAGATGTACATCTGTTCTGATTTTCAGTATGTGTACAGCACAGCACTCGTTTGTAAAACTAAACCTCACAAATCATGACCATATATAAGTATATTTATCAACTTTATACATTAAATGTAGAGTTGATGAACATCAAAAGTTTGATTTGAATATCTGTTGATGTTTACAATAAAAAAATTCCTAAAAAATTGATTTCTGTAGAACTGTTTTTAATAAGATTCTTATAAATACATTAAGACTGATAGAATCTTAATGTATTTATAAGAATATTATTATAAACAGTTCTAGAGATTATTGATAATAAATAAAAAATTGGATTATGCTTATAAAATCTTATTTTTTTAATTTTATGGATTTCGATACTTTAAAAGTATTTAGAAATCAGTTACTTTATGAATAACTTTACATAAATTGATTCATAAAATTTAAATTATACACAGAAATCAGTTTATAATGGGTAGCGTGTATGTGAAGTTTAAAAAAAAATGAGTGTTTTGATCAGAGTGCCAATATATTGGTTAAATTGTTTGTAGAATTATTTAGTTTGAAAGTATGTTGAACCTGAACAATTTTCAAGTTTTTAATAGGCAATGCCAAACAAAATGTGCATGGTTATTCTTATATATATACTATTTATTTGTTTTATTATGAAAGTTTTGTTTAATAATGACAAGCTTTGGAATGCCACTGATCTGGAAAGGTTTTATACTTGCTTGAGAAATTATTATAGCTTATTTCTCTTGTTTATGTTTGGTATAGGATATTTTGAAAGGTATCAAATGTAAATAATAAGAAATTATGAAATGATTTTGAATCTGTAATTTCATTACAATGCAATTTCTAATGAAACTACTTTTTATATGAACAAATAAGAATACTTTTAGATGATTATGAAAAATAAAAAAGAATTTTAGGGCATATTCAATAGATAAAAATGATAAAGTTGCTATTTCTAACATCATATTTTAAATGCATAGCTTTGAAATAATCTTAAAAATTTATAAATTGGAATTTATATGAGAAAACATAGTTAAGTTTTCCTGAAGTAGCCCATAAGTTAAATTAATAATGATTATTTAGAACAGTTCTTTAACTAATATACCTTTTGAATATTATTGTTTCATTAACTTGTAAGGACTATTTATCAACAGTGGAAACAAATTATTTTTTTAATAAAATTTTATTTTAATGCTATTATAAATTAAATTGATATTAAAGCATTTAACATAATTTAATATTGCATTTGCAGGATTTTTAACTGTTATATTGATCTTATATAATATAATTGTCATATAGAGAATAAAATAACTCTTAATGTTTTCATTAGATTTCAAAATAATACAAATTCAAATTCTCAACTATTAAAAGTATTTGAGAATTTGGATTTGTAATTGCAATATTTATGTAATATTTATATTTTAAAATAATATATAAATTACAAATGTAGCATTGGAAGATTAATTGTATTAGTATATATTTTCTTTTAATGAATGTTTTGTTTAACAATGACAGACATGAAAATGCTTTGTAATTTTTTAAATATTTTTATTTTTAAGATATTTAAGATCCTAAATTTTTCCATATTCCTTTTGAAAGCTTGACAATATTAAAATTAAGTTTAATGAATGTAATTTTGTTTTTATATTTAATGATTATATAGTGTAATATCTATTGGACATTTGTAAATACAATTGTTTAAAACAAAATCTAAAAATATCAGCAAAATCAGTTTGTTTTCAGATACACTTCAGAAAGTTTTTCAGATTGCATGTTACAATGAAGTCAGAAGTTTTTTATAAATCTTTATTAAAACTATAATTTCTTGACTTCATAACTTGGATTTTGAACATTGATAAAAAAAATCTACAACAAGTTGCATAACTTTCCTGGCTGTTATGAGTTTTTATTTAAAAATCTTTTATATTATTAATTACTTAAGCAAAAAATTGTATGTTGTGCCATTAAAGTTTTCATATTTTTAATCACTGGTGTCACCCCGTA
>NW_019384975.1:226847-247743 GCF_000671375.1 Centruroides sculpturatus | reverse complement strand
GTAGCCCCAAGTCTCCATTCGTGCATAGGGGTGGTTGCGTCTCGATACCTATAAGGGTGCGGGAGATATGAGGCTGAAAGTGGTTGAAAGTGGCTTTCTGTTTCGAATGTTTTTTTCAAATTTGTTTGAATTTAATTTGAATTTGTTCGAATTAAATTCGAATATTGATTCGATTATAGAACGATTGTAAACGTTCCAGAAACGTTGAAAATAGTTCGTTTGACTAAATGTAAAAATTCTCTAATTAGTCTGGAAACGGGGGACCTAATTCTTGCATTCTGTGAAAACGGGTAAGATTAGCTATAATGTAATTATCTTAATCTTCACTATCATTACGTTTTGCCCAGCGAAGCGGGTCCTTGCAGCTAGATTCTAGATTACTTAGAAAAGCAGTCTTTTATATATAAAAAAAACTATATTACATACAAATGTACGAACAAATAAAAACCCAGCGAAGCGGGTCCTTGCAGCTAGTAACAAATAAAATCTTTATTAAGTCCTACACCTCTCATGGCTCCCTTTATTTTCCCACCATCTTGACCTTTTACCACCAAAATTTATTAGCATCAATGCCCCTCATATGTAAGCCACTGTTCCAAATTTTGTCTCTTAATCTTTACCCCATCCTGAGATATTAGGTGAAATAGTCACCAACACACACAAATGTGGAATTGTTTTGCTGTTTTATTTTTTTGTTTTTTGGATTCAGCAGGTCTCAAAACATAATTTGCAAAATCTCAGAGTCAAATTTGACACTATTTCAATTTGTTATGTATACATAATAACTGGGAAAGTAAAAAGAGAAAATTTTGTATATTTAATTTTTCACTAATCAATTTATTAGTTCCATAATAGTTAATTGACAAAATATATATAATTCTAATAATACAAAAACAGTTTCTAAAGATGTTTTAAGATAAAATATAATTTACAATTTATAAATATAACAATCAACACAAATTATCAAGAGTGAAATGTAACAGGTAGATAACTGATAAAAATAAGTTAAAAATTAAAACAAGCTTAAATTGTGTACTATTTTAGTGGATATTGTAAAAATATTTTCTGTAAAAAAGACAACAATTACTATTTGAATTTATTATTTATAATTTAAAATCATTTGTTTAAAAATTATTGTGCATGGAAAGAGATTGTTTTCCTTTTTCTTTTTATTATTATTATCAGTATTTTGTTTCATATATGGTTTATTGTATTTATGATTATTACGATACAAAATAAAATACATAATTCAATTCTTTACTATAATTCTTGAAGTTGCAAAACAATTTCTATATGTAGTAGAAATTGTAATAGAAATTGTTTTACGATTTCAAGAAAATGAATTGTTAGTGATATGATATGGTATATTAAAATTTACTATTGCATATTGTATGAAAGATCTATATATAATTCAGTTATCAAATATATTTAATTTTGAAATGATATTTTAAAATCAAATTAATTTATAAATTATTTAGGTAATTTTGTATTCAAAAGCTTTAATATAAATTTTCATTATATGAAGTTAGTTTATATTGATTCTTGAGTTATGTGGATGAATAAAATTTGCAAGTATTCATATAAAATAATGTTGTTTGATTTTACTGATGCCAGCAGTTTCAAATTGACTGTAATTATCTTAATTATCTTTATTTATTTTGATTAGATTGTTTTATATGTATATTAATGTAAATTAAAAATTTAGACAATAATGATGATTTCAAATTTATACATACAGGTAACCCCCGTATAACATGGCACTTCTCTAGCACGGATTCACTCTAACATGGTTCGAGAATTGGTACCATACCCCGTATAACACGGTACTTTTATAGCACGGATTCACTCTGACACGGTTCAAGAATTGGGTAAAATCCTCGTACAACATGAAATGTAATAAATTTTTACATACTTAAGTACTAATAGTTCACGAAAATTATTATTTTCGTGAACTATTATTACTTGTGTAAATGTTCTTTTCTCGTCTCCATACACATGGTCCTTCGCGAAAATTGTTTCAATTTTGCCAGATCTCGACGCTTCTGCTTCTGGTGTTGCCAGATGTTTTTCCGTTATTCCATAAGTGCTTAGCACCATATAAGGAAATTTATAAAGATCTTTTAACTAGAAGCAAGCAATCTAAAATTACATACACTTTTTGCAAAAGGTAAAGCATGAATCTGAAAATATTGCAGAAAAATGTTCAGAGGATAATGATAACTTGCCAAAAATAAAATGCTCTCGGTTAATAGTGCTTTTGGTGATGAAAAAGAAAACATTGTTTAATTTATATTAATATGTATCTCTTAAGAAAATTTTAATAAAGATATTTATCTTAATTATGAAAATATAGTAGCATGTTTTTTAATTTTTGGAACCTAACCCTCCTTTTCGTACTAGTTCTTTGTTTCGCATAACATGGCAATTTTTTGGAACGTAACTACCGTGTTATATGGGGGTTACCTGTATATAAATTTTAGCAAATAGTTACTTTGATTTGAAGTTTTGAATATATGGGAAACCCATTATAAAGATTTGGAAAAGATTGAAGTAGCAGCAGCCTTTAAACAATGAGATGACACTAAAACTTTAACTGTTAACTCTTAACAATTTTGTATATGATATTAGTTTGGAATATTATAGTTTTATCCAATAGAATTTTTGGTCTTTTAATAGAAAAATTATGCATTTAAATTTAAAAAATTAAAATGTTTTGTATTGCAACTATCATTTTTCATAGTTTTCAGTTTTTTTTTTTTTTTTGAATATATTTAACTGAACCTAAAAATTTCTACCTGTATTTCCATTGAATTTTGCTAACTATAATTTTAACTTTATAGTAAATTTTATGATTTTGGAGATGCTCATTAATTAATATTATGACTTGTATGATTGTATAAAAATAAAATTTAACTTATAGAACAAAATGACTGGGCTGCAGTTGTATTTGTTGTGAAAGTTTCTTTAATTGTAATATTAAATCAAATTCTTAGAATGTAATAAGTAAAAAAAAGAAGCACTGGTTTAAATGTAATAATGTTAGTAGTGATAGTTTGCTGTAATAATAATTAATTAAATTATCAAATAATCCTGATTTATTATCAGTCTAGATTTTGGCTTATTAAATAATTAAAAAATAGCTTTTTATTTATCTGTTTGTTTTATATAAATTATTCTTACAAATTTAATTCATAATTTTTACATAATTATCAATTTTATATTAAACTTTAAATTGATTTTCTAGTCTTGAAGTCTAATATGCATTTTAAATTTTATTAGTAATTTAAAATTTTTAATAAAATTAATTTATATTAAGTAATAAACACTTTAAATATAGCACTTCTAATGTAAATAAATAAATAGAATGTAAATAAAATTTCAATTTCTTTATTCATTGAGAAAAAAGGCCTTGACATAACCTGCTAAGTATTTATAGATGTGATGCCATTACTTTTTTGGATACTGATCTAATGCTTGTTGTATTCAAATCTATTAACCACTATTTTTAAAGAATCATCTGATTAAAGTTTAATTACTAATTTTTTTAATTGTTTAAATTGTTAGAAGAATCATTCTAATAAAAAAAAGATGGTATTTGAAAAAAATGATCTTATTTTAATATGAATGATCTTAAGTGTAGTTTAGATCTCAAACTTTTTATGAAAAATTTAAAAATGAAATGGGGGAATTTTTGTAGTTTTATAACAATAAATTTATACCTTCTTATAAATATATAAATAGTAGTAGAAATTGTAATAGAAATTGTTTTACGATTTCAAGAAAATGAATTGTTAGTGATATGATATGGTATATTAAAATTTACTATTGCATATTGTATGAAAGATCTATATATAATNACACAAATACACAAATGTATAATGAAAAAAAATTTTAATTACTGTTTATATTCTAGGTTGAATATATGGATCAAAATATATTTAATAGATCAATTTAAATATCATTACGTATTGAAATCTCTATGTAATAACATAAAATATTTAAAATATTCAATATAATAGGATCATTGCAAATTTTAATATTAAAAGAAATGCTTATTTATGCAGGAAGAAAGAATAAACTTTGTAAAGAAAAAAATCTACTTTATTAATGTTTTTAGGGTTAGATCATTTTATGTTATTGAAATATGAAAAGCAACAATCTCTAATTTAAAATTTGTTAAAATATGTTGATGAAAAGTTTATTACCATTAAATTTTTCAAAAAGCTTTTATTAAAGAAATTTATTAATTTTTAAATATAGATTTTCTGAATTACCTAATATCATTTAACCTTTAAACATATAATAAAAACTTGAATTAACATTTGTAGTCTTTGTTTATTTGTCCCTCAAAAACTCTTCCATTAGCCAGAGAGTTAATTGAAGGGCAGACAAAAATAAAATGCTTATATTCAGAATAGTAGCCTGAAAAACTATAAAGTATATAATATATTTAAAAGTTAATTAAAACTTGTTTTTAATTTATTTGAATGTTGAAGGATAACAATGCTGTATTCTATTTTTTATTTTTTTAAATAATTTATTCATTTTTACTAGATAAATAACATAATACTATAGTTTTATTATTAACAAAAATTTAGGAATAAATAGATTGTATGAAAAGGAATAGATGTATTCACTATTTCTTTAATTTTGCATTTATGATTTGATTTATATATTTTAAAATTAATATTTTTATTAACATATTTATGAAATAATCTTAAGATAAAAATTATTTTATTTTTATTTTGTTTTAATTTTTAACTATTTTATGAATGAAAGTTTTAAAATTACATATTAATATCTTTGTAAATTTTTACTTTAGTACATAGGTACTTTAGATGTTCCTCGTCCTAGTAGTAGAATGGAAATTGTGGCAGCTATGAGAAGGATACGGGTAAGTGAAATTTTAAAAATTTATATAATTAGTGTATTGCTCCTAACCAATACATTCTATAAGCATTATACAAATACTGTATACATATAATATTGATATTTTTGAATTATATATTATTAATATTTTTTCTTTTAAATGTTTGTATTATAAATTTAATATTTTTAAAGAAAAGAGATAACCAGTAAATTTAGCAACAGTTTGTTTATTTTAGAAAAGTTAAATTTAGGGAACACTATACAGAATAAAACAAAGCTATTGTTTATCTAATGAACAAAAAACTAGCTTTGTAATTCTATGATTTTTTATAATAAGGATATTTATTATATGTTTCTCAAATATATGAATTTTTCAGTTAAATTAAATTTTTTTTTTTTTAATTTTAGTATGAATTCAAGGCTAAAGGAATAAAAAAGAAAAAAGTTACAGTAACTGTATCAGTTGATGGAGTTAAAGTTAATTTAAGAAAAAAGCAAAAGGTAAGCCATTTGTTTCACTTTTAATAATTAATAATGTTTGATATACAACCAGACAAAAAATTTTCAATCAGCACAAATTTTTAAAGTCAAGTGTGTTTTGAAGTTCATTACAAAGAAGCAAATCATTATACATTAAAATAAATAACAAGAAGTGAGAGAGCTATTTTTACTACAGAAACCTTAGTTTTTCATAATGCTAACTTGAATTTTACAAGCAGAAGAAGATATAAAACAAAAAATGAAGATTGGAAAAGTTCCCATTCATATAGTCTGATCATGTAAGATTACGTTAATTGATAATTATGCAAAGCTTAAAACAAACTGTCATACTCATGTGAATATTAGTACCTAGTCAAATAATGTATACGTGCTTTATATGGCCAGTTATGCAGTCAAGTTAACCAACTAAAATGGCATCAAAAAATACTACTCTAGTGACTTCAAAAAGCAAATGAGAAATTTACTATTGAAAGGGCATAGTCAGAAGTATATTGCAAAAGCTCAACAAAGGCTTGTGGAAAAAAAAGTAAAGTAATAAGCATTGTTAGCTTATAAGAAGTGTAGCTAGAGATGGTCAATGAAATATTAAATACACTGATTGAGTTTTTCTACTGTAAATTATATAATTGGGAACTTTACACTTTTCATTTTTGTTTATATTTTTACTGCCTGTAAAATACAAGTTAGTATTATGAAAAAATTGATGTTTTTATATTCAAAATATCATTCTTTCATTTCTTGTTATTTATTTTACAATGAAATAATGATTTGCTTTTTTGTAATAAACTTGAAATTATATTTGATCTTGAAAATTCAGGGGATTGGAATTTTTATCAGGTATTGTATAATATTTTAAAACAAGTAAAAATGAATAAAATATTTAAAAGTTTCAAATTCCAAAAATAAGTTATTTCATGTTACAATAATTTTCAGAATTTTTAAAGTAAAAAATGTAACTGAGAGACTTTCATTTTGATTGCTGTAAAGCAATGAAATACATGATTTTGTTTAATTATTTTTATATGTAAATATAATGATACTTTACTTTGTCATTTATTTACATTAATTGGACCGTTTATTTTGAAAGTGGTGTAAGTCCATTTTTGGAAAAAATTGAGAAAACACATAATATACATACAATTTAGTGTGAACTTTTTATTTATAAACAATTCACACTTAACATTTTAAAATAACCATAAGCTTTGATCAATTGAAAATTTATCGATAAATGACATTGCATAACCATTGATTTTGAAAGTGGTATAAGTCCATTTTCTACAGTCTAAGCACTTGGGCTATCCATAAATTACATGTGCATTTTTCTTGAAATGTTTACTTTTCCCTCTTGTCTCAGTTTGTCCAAGTTTTTGTAACCCCTTTCCCTCTATGGATGTCCAACATAACTCTATCCCTGTTAAAACCTTCATCACTTTATGAATGATAGATACCATAAGTAGAAATGAAACATACAAGAAACTTTGAAATAAATATAATAAAATGCATATTGTATAAAATTTAATGAAATAAATGGATGTCCACTAATACTCAACCCTCCTTGTCCAACTTGTCTTAACCCCTCCCTCCCTTTCAGTGTGGACATCATTTAAAGACAGCCCCTTACAACAGAAGAGTAAAACTGTAAATATTACCAACAAATGTACAATTTGATGGACTAGAAAAAAATCCATGTAATGAATCTAAATGAAAAGCAGTGTCTAATGGTAAGCTCATAATAATGATAAATTTATCATAAAATAGTTTAACAATAAGTAAATATTTTTAATGTTCAGAATAAACAATACTATTTTATTTCTTGTTATTATANGGTAAGGCTTATTTTAATGTGAAATTTAAGCATATTTTTATATAATAATAATAATAATTTAAAAATATAAATTAATTTTAATTTTTATATTTCTATACAACTTTATTTTCAAAAATATAAAATACAGTATAATCTGCTTAATGCAGTCATATTAGAACATGCTTGTATTGGTAACATTAATTAGGATAAGTAAGACTACAACTAACTAATGAAAGTGAATGAAATGAACTAAGTCAATGAACTAGAATCTCCAGTAGATTCTGGTTCCATTGACTCTGACATTAAAAAGACGTTAAAACAATTAAAAATTGTATAATTTGAAGATTTATTAATTATAATTAGGGCACATTCCACCAACAAAATATACAGTTGATACTAGTGCCTAATACTATGCTGGATCAAGGTCAAGACAGAGCTGCTGAAAAAAGATGTTACATTGTTAATGTGCTGTTAGTGTATGTATCTGTAATTAAAAATTTGCTGATTGTAACAGGTGTTTAGTATGACTGCTTTCTGTAATGTGATGTATGTACTAGATAAGGCTGAATGTTTCTAATCTTTTGTATATGATGCTTGTACAAGAGAGGATGATAGGCACAATAATCATCTCGCCCATTCTCTATATGCATCTTATTTTGTGAGTGAGTTCTGAGCATTTAATGATTTTTTAAAGTATTTTTTTTTTTATTGTAGGTATTTGGAATGGATATATCTGTGTGTGATTTTGTTTTGTTTATTAATGAATGTGTTGTTATTAGCATGTCCCAAGACATCTAAGTTAATGCTGATAATGTTATTCATGATTACAATAAACAACTTTTACTTTGTATTAATTTACTTATCTATGTTAATATTACTTTTATGCATATACACAAACTATATTTAATTCTGTTGACTGTGAATAGTAATTATTTATTATATGTTATGTCATGAAATATGCAGTTTTCATCCAACATCTTGTTACATGAGGAATTTGCAGGAAAACATCAGCATTTAACAAAAGGGACAGGATTCTTAAACCAGAGAAATTAAACCAGAGATGTTGATATATGTAATATATTGTATTGTATTATTTTTTCTGGTTATACTTGCATTTAAAACACAAGATTCTCATATGCAAGACACTTGCATTACCCATGAGAATTTTTTTTTGAGCACTGATGTTTTCCTGCAAGGCAAAAGAGATTTTTATGATACACACTGTATATGTAGTTTCATTAAGACAATATATACAACCAGATTTAAAATTTAGTAATTAAGTAAATGAAAATATTTTGAATTATAACAGCTGCAATGAAAATGTCAATTATTTCAATCAAATTGCTATATTATTTCAAGAGTTTGCTTTCAATGAATTAAATTTACATCAATTGGCAGTGGCATCATCCCTTATAAAGATAATCAGTTATGTAAAGATTAGAATTATTAGTTTTCTGTATTTGTATTAATTTTCATTTAGAATTATGTACAGTACCTGTCATAAGTTCTTAATTTTCATATAGTGTGTTAAGCACCTTAGGCTGATTTTTCTTCTTTCAAAATACTGTACCATAAATCTGACATATTTCATTGTTTATACACAAAAGCAGTCATGATTTTATAGTAATAATTACAGTTTGAGAAACAAAGTGCATTATTGAAAGTTGAAACATTATTTTTAGAATTTATTGGTAAAATCATAAAATGACTTTTAGAATTTTTTTCTTTATAAATAAAATACATAATAAACATCATATTTTTCAGATTTTTAAATTGCTTTTGTAATGGAAGAATTTATAGATATCCAACAAAAATAATAAGAATTAAAATATTTGAAAAATATACTTATTGATAAAAAGTTGCCAAACAGAACTGTCTGAATATTGCAAAACTTGACATACAACTATGACTCAGATAGATATGTAAATGATTACAGTTATCACCCAATTGCATGCCAGATAATTCCACTTTAAAATCAATACTCTTAAATCGTATCCTATAAAAGACTTGCAGAACCCACTGTTCAGAATTTTTAGTATACCTGTTGTATGAATGAAGGTCTTTGAAACACTAGGCTTGCTTGTGTCTGCAAGGAGGTGTTGGGACAGAGATTATGTGAGGGTATATACAAATGTTGGACATGCTCTGGATGCCTCAGATAAACCACCAGAAGAGATCATGAGACAAGCATCAACAGCTGCATTTTTGTCCATCATCTAGAGACAAATGGAAGCCTTGCTACAGAACTTTGTTTATTCTCATAAAATTGGCAAGTCAATAGAGGTAAATTTGCATGTACAGTGACCACTTGTGACCACTCTAACCTGCCATTAGCACTCCAACAATGTTGGCTTTGTCTGCAATGATGCGTAACAGAGAACTATTGTGCATGGACTGGTAGCATATCATTTTTAGCAACGAATCCTGGTTCTGTTTTAGAATGGACAACTCTTATGTTAGTGTGGAGGATCACTGATGAGTGCTTTAATTCCATCTTTACTGTTGAATGGCACACTGCTTCTATTACTAGTGTGATGGTCTGGGAAGCCATCTCATTATGAAAGTTACTCACTCTTGGTAATGGTTGGTATGAGAAATATTAACAGCACAGCAGTACATTCAGAAAATCTATATCTTGATGCATTGTCTTTCATGACAGGGATGCAAACAGTCCTTGCAGACTGCAAATTGACAAGTATCTAAAGGAAGACTATAAAATGAAAAATATTTCAATAATTAATAAGTATCTTTTATTAACATGCCCATAGCTATTGTGTGACATTGTGGACAGTCCAATAAACCATATATGCCATCATAAATGTTTTGAAATTTGAACAAATGAATTTTAATTTTTTTTTGTGTTTATGGCATCCCTTGTATTTTCACTGCATACAGACAGGTTTAACATCTAAGGTTTAATTTGAGACAAGAACAGAAGCAGACTAGATCCTGAACATTTCCAAATTCTTCTTTTCCTAAATAAAAATCTGTAGTAGGTGAGAATGAGAACAATTATTTGTTAATCTAATGTAGTAGAAATACAGGTACTTTAAAAAAAGCTACTTTAAACTCAAAGCCAAAATTAAAAATTTAAAGTTTTATTTTTTAAAATGTAGTACATTTTTTTTTCTTGTTACTTTTTTGTTTTACTTTATTAATATATTGAAAATATTGAAATAAATAACTATTAACTAAATAAGTTACATAAGATAATTAAGTTCAATAAATATTCAGGATATTTGAGATCTGATTAATATTCAAATTCATTAAAAGTGATATTCAACTCATCTCTACTGATGCTAAATCTTTATTCATCATCAACATTATATCAAGTTAAGCTGTAGAAAATGGAAATACAGTAATACCTTGAACTTACATGATAGATGGGACCGAACGATAACGGTGTAAGTTGAATTCATGTAAGTTGGGGTATTTTTTTTTCTCCCACAAAATTTCCTCATAGCATGCTAATAATTTTTTTATTTCTTGTTTTGTAGTAGAAATGCACTCTTTGTTGGAGTCTAGATTTTCTAAAATTTGTAACCCCTTTTGAATTGAACTGAGGCCTTCTGTCAAGTTTCCAACAGTCATTTGATCTTATGATTCAATAGTCTTGACAAGTTCTTCAATGTCTTGACATTGAAGAACTTGTCAAGACTCTTGCTCACGCATTTCTGTGAGCTCATCAATTGTCAGCTCCTGATTGTGAGAATCCAGCAGTTCTTGAACGTCATCGCTATCCACTTCTAAATTTATTTGGCTGGCAAGATCGACAACTTCTTCAATCACATTACCAATTTAATCAGGCTCTGGCACTGATTCCTCCTGAGTTTCAGTGGTAAAAAAAAGGACACAGTTTTTTCCAGATGCCATTTAAAGCTTTTTTGTGAAACTTCATTCCTAGATTGTCCAATGATTCTCACTGCATCTAAAACATTGAATTGTTTCCAAAAGTTGTTAACAGAGAGCTCGTTTTGTCTCATAGCTTCATACAGATGTGCAAACAATTGTCTTGTGTAATAAGCTTTGAATGTTTTGATGACTCCCCGATCTTTCGGTTGAAGCAAGCTGGTTGTATTTGGTGGCAAAAATACAACTTTTACACGTGTCAAAATTAGTTAAAGTTGCAGGAGGATGACCTGGTGCATTGTCGATTATTAGCATCACTTTAAAGGGAATTTGTTTAGATTGGCAAGAATGTTCAACTTCAGGTATGAAGTGATGACCAAACCAGTCCTCAAAAAGAGAAGCTGTCACCCAAGCTTTAAGATTTGACTTCCAAATCACAGGCAAGCCAGCTTTTGATTTATTTTTCAATGCTCTTGGATTTTCTGAGCTATAAACTAAGAGAGGTTTTAACATACAATCACCAGTTGCATTCACGTCAACCATCACTGTCAATCGATCTTTGGCGGCCTTAAAACCTGGAAAGGTTTTCTCTTCATGCACGATAAAAGTTCTTTTGAGCATCTTCTTCCAGAACAGGCCAGTCTCATCTATGTTGAATATGGTTTGGCTGGTATAGCCACCTTCATCTATCATAGTTTTGAATTTCTCTGGATAGTAAGATGCAGCCTCTCTATCAGCACTTGCCACCTCTCCATTTTCTGCAATGCTATGCCAATTACAGCAACTTTTGAATCGGCTGAACCAACCGTTACTAGCTTTAAACTCTTCATCTTTAGTCACTTCTCCAGCATCCTCTTTCAATCTCAAAAATCAGCTTAGCTTGAGATCACACCGTGCTCTGATCAACAGGACAATTTTTCACATTTACTTGATTATCACGCCAAAAGTTTAACATTGTTTCCATCTCAGTGATAATACCATGATGTTTACAAATGATGCTTGAATTTAAAGATTGAGCATTTTTCAGTTTTGAGAATTTTTTTCTTTGCCTTTTATAATTGTTCTGACCATCGATTCTGGTAGATCAAACTCCTTTGCCAATTCACAAATTTTCATTTTTGTATTGAAGTCTTTAATAATGTTAACTTTACATTCCAAAGATAAAGTTTTTGTTTTCTTGTTTGATGCAGAAGAATCAGTTCTACTTTGTTTGGATGACATAGTAGAGTCTCTCAAGTCTCTGTAGATATAACAAACACAGAAATAAATAACACAGAATAAATTGTAGCTATGCATTGATTCCGCACAACACATCTGAACATGTAAGCTGAACAATAGTTTGGGGGGAGTGAGTAATCAAGAGTTGCATGGTGCTCAAACAAAAGACAAATAGACGAGATTTGAAAATCGCGTAACTCTGGGTTCACATAAGTCGGGGTAGTGTAAGTTGAGGTATTACCGTTGTGAGCCCGCAGATTTTTACGGGACTCTTAAAAATTCAAATTTTCTGTTAATTGTAAATATCTTCGGAAAAAACCCAAAGAATTTGAACTAGATTGGATTTCACCGATTGTATAACAACTAGCTGGAAAAGTTTACACTTAGGTGTGAAGAATGCACCGTCATCGTCAACAAAAGTCAATCATGTGACAGTTTCCCACGCGAATGATATAAAAGCTCGAATCCCCGGAAGCTCAAGCGCAATCTCTCGGAAGTATACTTGTAACTGTGTGTTTTGTCTCCATACACTGGATCGACAGGACATAAGACAGAACTTCCATTGCCATTAAGGAACATATTCATCGAACGCATGATGGTTATATCCGCATTGAGGTATTTGCATTGCTTTAGAGCTTGAGAACTCTCTCTCTCAGACTAGCCGTTAGAGCTATTAGGCGTCCCTTTAGGGTGTAGTGAACTTATGTTAGCTGCATTTATTCTTAGTTGTATCTAACCACATTTAACATATATATTGTTATCGCCTTATGTATCATAGCTTAGCCATTCAATAAATGCTTGTTATTTTGTTGAACCTGTTTCCTGTCATTTAAGGACACCTGCCAGCTTCCTCACCCCCTCCCCACTCGATTTGCCCTCCTAGCCATCCAACAGACTCCAAGATTGGGTTTTATCAACTTGTTGCAGAGTAAGTGGTCATTTGGGGATTAACCAGTGACTAATTGCTAATCACTGTAGTATATGAATACTATATGAATAAATTGAGAGAGATGTTATGTAGCCTAATGAAATACAATGGAATAATAGCAAACTTCATAATAATGAACCTTTCAGAATAACAGTTTTAGATGTTTCTCAAATCAATCTCAATAAGAATCTACAATAAAATCTTTGTGTTGTTTGTTCATATTTATAACAAACTTTTAGTTTAACATTCCTATTTTGTCAGTCTTACAGTAACAGAATTTTCAACTCACTATAACAATTTTGTTACAGTATTCTCTCTATTCAGTTGCTGCTTTTTAACTGCTAAATAAATACAAAGAAGAGAGATGAGCTTGGAAGAAATTAACAAGTTGTTAGGTGGCTCCTGTTTATTTCCTTTGGTATAAGAAGCCAAAGCATAGGAATAATATGATTTAAAGGCATGAACTTAATTGAAAAATTCAAGACTAAACTGTTTTATTTATATAAGTAAAAAAAAAAACTATATNTGTGTGTGATTTTGTTTTGTTTATTAATGAATGTGTTGTTATTAGCATGTCCCAAGACATCTAAGTTAATGCTGATAATGTTATTCATGATTACAATAAACAACTTTTACTTTGTATTAATTTACTTATCTATGTTAATATTACTTTTATGCATATACACAAACTATATTTAATTCTGTTGACTGTGAATAGTAATTATTTATTATATGTTATGTCATGAAATATGCAGTTTTCATCCAACATCTTGTTACATGAGGAATTTGCAGGAAAACATCAGCATTTAACAAAAGGGACAGGATTCTTAAACCAGAGAAATTAAACCAGAGATGTTGATATATGTAATATATTGTATTGTATTATTTTTTCTGGTTATACTTGCATTTAAAACACAAGATTCTCATATGCAAGACACTTGCATTACCCATGAGAATTTTTTTTTGAGCACTGATGTTTTCCTGCAAGGCAAAAGAGATTTTTATGATACACACTGTATATGTAGTTTCATTAAGACAATATATACAACCAGATTTAAAATTTAGTAATTAAGTAAATGAAAATATTTTGAATTATAACAGCTGCAATGAAAATGTCAATTATTTCAATCAAATTGCTATATTATTTCAAGAGTTTGCTTTCAATGAATTAAATTTACATCAATTGGCAGTGGCATCATCCCTTATAAAGATAATCAGTTATGTAAAGATTAGAATTATTAGTTTTCTGTATTTGTATTAATTTTCATTTAGAATTATGTACAGTACCTGTCATAAGTTCTTAATTTTCATATAGTGTGTTAAGCACCTTAGGCTGATTTTTCTTCTTTCAAAATACTGTACCATAAATCTGACATATTTCATTGTTTATACACAAAAGCAGTCATGATTTTATAGTAATAATTACAGTTTGAGAAACAAAGTGCATTATTGAAAGTTGAAACATTATTTTTAGAATTTATTGGTAAAATCATAAAATGACTTTTAGAATTTTTTTCTTTATAAATAAAATACATAATAAACATCATATTTTTCAGATTTTTAAATTGCTTTTGTAATGGAAGAATTTATAGATATCCAACAAAAATAATAAGAATTAAAATATTTGAAAAATATACTTATTGATAAAAAGTTGCCAAACAGAACTGTCTGAATATTGCAAAACTTGACATACAACTATGACTCAGATAGATATGTAAATGATTACAGTTATCACCCAATTGCATGCCAGATAATTCCACTTTAAAATCAATACTCTTAAATCGTATCCTATAAAAGACTTGCAGAACCCACTGTTCAGAATTTTTAGTATACCTGTTGTATGAATGAAGGTCTTTGAAACACTAGGCTTGCTTGTGTCTGCAAGGAGGTGTTGGGACAGAGATTATGTGAGGGTATATACAAATGTTGGACATGCTCTGGATGCCTCAGATAAACCACCAGAAGAGATCATGAGACAAGCATCAACAGCTGCATTTTTGTCCATCATCTAGAGACAAATGGAAGCCTTGCTACAGAACTTTGTTTATTCTCATAAAATTGGCAAGTCAATAGAGGTAAATTTGCATGTACAGTGACCACTTGTGACCACTCTAACCTGCCATTAGCACTCCAACAATGTTGGCTTTGTCTGCAATGATGCGTAACAGAGAACTATTGTGCATGGACTGGTAGCATATCATTTTTAGCAACGAATCCTGGTTCTGTTTTAGAATGGACAACTCTTATGTTAGTGTGGAGGATCACTGATGAGTGCTTTAATTCCATCTTTACTGTTGAATGGCACACTGCTTCTATTACTAGTGTGATGGTCTGGGAAGCCATCTCATTATGAAAGTTACTCACTCTTGGTAATGGTTGGTATGAGAAATATTAACAGCACAGCAGTACATTCAGAAAATCTATATCTTGATGCATTGTCTTTCATGACAGGGATGCAAACAGTCCTTGCAGACTGCAAATTGACAAGTATCTAAAGGAAGACTATAAAATGAAAAATATTTCAATAATTAATAAGTATCTTTTATTAACATGCCCATAGCTATTGTGTGACATTGTGGACAGTCCAATAAACCATATATGCCATCATAAATGTTTTGAAATTTGAACAAATGAATTTTAATTTTTTTTTGTGTTTATGGCATCCCTTGTATTTTCACTGCATACAGACAGGTTTAACATCTAAGGTTTAATTTGAGACAAGAACAGAAGCAGACTAGATCCTGAACATTTCCAAATTCTTCTTTTCCTAAATAAAAATCTGTAGTAGGTGAGAATGAGAACAATTATTTGTTAATCTAATGTAGTAGAAATACAGGTACTTTAAAAAAAGCTACTTTAAACTCAAAGCCAAAATTAAAAATTTAAACATAATTTAGATGAATGGAGAGTCTACTGCCTCAGGTGCCAAATTGGAATGGATACTAAAAAGACATTGTAATGTTTATTGGTGTTGTTCTTGTGCTGTCTTATTCATATAACCTTTACCAGGACTTTTCTAAATCATTTAGAAAAGTCCTGGTAAAGGTTATATGAATGCATCAGTACTATTAGATTATAGCTATATTTTCCTAAATAATGTATAACTTCTTTAGTATTCAATAGAATTGAGCTGTCAAATATTTACTGTAGCTTACATTAAAAAAGACAATGTCTTCATATTTAAAAGTAGTTAGACTAGAAATTATTTTTACATTTTTAATGTTGTAGTCAGTAAGATCATTAATAAGTTATAAAATGTAATAAAAAAATAATAGTAGTTTCATTTCAGAAAGATAGCACTTAAGAGATTTAATAAAAACAAAGTGATTTTCTTTTTTTAAATTTGTTCATTTGTTTAATCATTTATATAATTAGACTAACTGTTACCCGCGACTTTGCCCACGTGTATTTTGCAAGCAAACACCATTTATATTCAGTATTTCAACAACCATAGTAATTGTCATATAACACCTACTGCTGAGAATGATGAGAATTGCTGAGAATCAAATAAACTGTTTTCAATTTGATCAATTTTCTGAAATATTTACAATTGTTCTATAATTGAACCAATGTGCAATAATAAATTTGAATTTAAAACAGTTCAAACATTTGGATAAAAAATTGAAATATATAAAAATATTTATAATAATGTCTGAAATGTTACCAATGAAGACTAAACGTAGTTGAAAACAAAAATACGCATCTAAAATAGTACTGATAGTACAGTAGAAGCTGTTCTTCAGGTTAAACCTTAATCCTCTCCTTAAGGAGGGATTTCCAAAAATCCCTTCTTAGTGTGCGTTTTTATGACGTACCCTAACTGTGTACCAATTTTCACCTCTTTAGGTTCAGTGGTTTGCTCTGGGCAATGATGAATCAATCAGTCAGTCAGTCAGGACAACTAATTTTATGTATTTAGATTTATTGTAATTATTAAATTACAATAAATCTTTTTTGCTATTAAATATTTAATTTTATTTTAGATATTGGAATATAAGATTTTTTTTTATAAATGAACTAAATTTATAAAAAATTCAGTCTTTTGGTGGTAACTTATATAGAGCAAATAAAAATCTTTAATAAACATCATTTTCATCAGGAAAAGGCAAATAGAATGTGTAGAACAAAGAATTTTTCATGTAAAGAAACATAAATTTGAAGTTGATTATGTATGTGATAAATACATAGTGTAAATGCAAAATAAAATAAATTTTATTTTTGTGAAAACTGAATATTGTACATAAAGAGTAAGTGTGGTAGAAGTAAAATTTGTTTTAGAGAAAAATAAATAATATAGAAAAGGTATTTATAAAGGTATAAGATGCAATAATTGTAGTTTGGTAACAACTGTGATAACATCGTAAATGTATAAAAGAATTACAAAATTTTATGAAGTTGACTACTTTACTTCAAAACTCAGTAGTCAATAATATTGATTTGTTTACAGGTTGTTGATTTTTTAGTATACGAAGCATGTTTCAAAAGTATAGTGTTTTAGTGTCTCAGGTATTTTAATAATGATGACATTATTCCAGTTGGGATCATAGCTGTTGTCAAGCTGTTGTGCATTTTGCAAGTTGTGTGTCTTTTCTGCATTGTGAAGTTTCTTCACAATTTACATCTTATACACCTCTTTTACAATTTTGAATGAACCAAACATTTTTAGTAAAATTTTAGTGGAACATATCTTAAAAATTTTGAAGCTAGGAATTTAAAATATTAACAATCTCAGTTTAATATATTATTATATAATGCATGAGCATTAATTGGATAGTTGAAGACGGTTCTTTGTATTGCTTTAGTGTTATAAATGTACGCAGCAGAAACCTTTAACATGACCATCTGTAAAAATCTAATAATTATAGTTTATAGGATATAAAATTTAAGAATAATGCATATAATTAGGATAACCGATGATATAAATGTAAGATAAGTTTCTATTTCAAATATTATTTAATGTTTGTTCTTTTTTATGTATGTAAAGAATATAAATTAATTCCAAATCATAAGTTTGAAACTTAATATTTTAATGTAATTCCAAGTCTGATTATGATTTGAAAGTTTCATTTGTTTAATTTGAATGCAGTTCTTCTAAGAAAAAATATTGATGGACCATTTTTAATACTTACATCAATTATTTGTTACCATATAGATTTTTATTTTGAGATATACTAATGTTTTTTTTTATAAAGCTTAGATTTTTTAATAATAATTATTTAAAATAATACATAACTATTTGTGTAAAAGTAAAACGTTTGCTCTGATTATTTGTCAAAAGAATTTGAAGTGCAGATTGTTTATACTGAAGTGAAAAATAAATATTAAAAATAGACATTGTATAATTTTTAGAGAATTGAAACTGTTCAGTATTATTAATAATTAAAATTAAAATTTGTGAACGTTGTGAATATGCACAAGAACATGCATTTAGAGAAAGGAAAATCATCGTTACAAGATAAGAATGGAAAACGGCCAAGAAAAAAATTATCTTTTAAAGATCCTGAAGCTGAAATTTTATCTGCTAATAATGAAAAAAAATCATTAACTATTCCAAGATGTAAAGAATTAAAAAGTCTAAATTATGAAAATAATAATATTACAACAGAGAATTTTATTTTGGATACCAGAAGATTAAGTTCTAGTTTAGAAGATTTGGAGTTAGAGGTAATTTAATAAATACCTATATCTAGAATTAATTAGAATTTTATCTATTAGAGTAATAATATGTTTAAGTAAAATAGATAAATAGATAATAGATGCTACCAATGGTATTAATAATTTTTTTGTGAAGAATTTTAATTCAAGAATGAAGTTTTTATTAATTATATAATGAATAATTGTCTTCATAATGCCATAATAATAATTATACAACAAAGTACATTAATAGTAATAAATTCTTTTATAGTAAAAAGCCAAGGTCATAAATTTATTAGTGTAGAACATTTAGTGTATATATAAAAACCAAATAAACATGAGCTAGATTTTTCTCCTGCAAGTTTAATTAATTGAATAAGTTTGACCTAGAAGTTAGCAATGCTGCTATTTTGAGAGAATTTTAATTGTTAGAATTTAGTTTACAATTAATTAACAATTGAGAAATGTCTGAAATAAAGATTGGCTTAGATCTTTTCTTGTATATTTGATTTTAAAAAAAATACTAAAAGTTAATTATATATCATTGTAAGTTAAGGAAGATGATAATATTTAACATCATAATGAAAATATTTGTAAGTTCAAGAAAGTAGGAAATCAAGAAAAAAAATCCTTCAAATTTAAAAAAAATAGATTATATTTTGTTAAATCAATATATATATATATATATAATATTTTCATTTAGAAAGTATCAAATATAATAAAATTTTTTATTTAATGCATCAATATGTTTTTATTATAATTATAATCTGATGATAGGTAAAAATTGAAGATATTTTGGAGAAATTTGAATTTTATAATAAGTATCTTCTATCTAGGATGCAGAAGGAATGGATCTTTATGATTTAAATTATAATAGAACTATTGATGATTTTCAAAGTAATATATTTTACTATATAATCAATATATTTTTATATTTAAATATCATAGCATTCTTACATACAAAAGTTAAAACTTTTTTACATCATCTAATAATTTTTAATATAATGTTTTATATTAAAAATTAATATATTTGTGATAAAATATTAATTCTATCGTCTTTAATACTTTAAATATATTATATTGATGAAGTTTGATAATGATAACTACAGGAATGAAATAAAATAAAATTTATAAATAATTTTAATAGAATAATTAATTTACATTATATTGAAATATTCAAAATAGCCATACATGATATTTTAAATATGTTAAAAATTAATTTGTAAATTAATTTTTAATATGTAACATGTAATTTATATTACATGCAAGAATTTATATCTGCAGATGCTGAAGATGCATAGATTATATAATAAAATGTTATCTGATATATTGATGATGATTTCTCTGGTGTATTTCTGAAGTTTTTTTTTCTTTTCTTATATGAAAATACGAAATGGTGCAATTAAAACTGTATGTAATAGTTTCATATTGAATTAATATGTTTGGTTTTAATTTATGTCACTTGATAAGTGAAGTACAGTGGTGCCTTGTATAATGTACGCCTCGAATAACGGACGTTGCGAACAACGGACTTTCTATTTGGCCATTACGTGACTCGAGCAATGGACTGGCTGTGAACAACGGACTTTCCGTTTGGCAGTTATGTTAGGCAAACAATGGACTTTCTGCGAACAAGTGTGAATGACGTTTCCACTCTTTTGCCGTTGCCAATGACAATCTGCTATTTTTATAATATATTAATATTATTAGAATATATTATTAGTATATCTGAAGTACAGAGCTCCCATTGGGATTCGGCTTGCTCCCTTGTTTATTACATACATCACCTCAGTGCAGGGTACATTTATTCAAGTGTTGTGCAAATCATGGCTTCTAAAAAAACAGAAAGGTGATTTCAATTGAAACAAAGCAAAGAAATCATCAGAAGGAATGAAAGTTGACAGAAATTTCCTTGTCAAATGGGGAGAGGTTCAGGAGTTTACCAACACTCATTATCCAAACAGAGCTGAGGCCAACAGGATCAATGATCTCTACAATGACATCCTTGCCCATCATTTCCGACAGGTGTTGAAGAAGAGAGAGAAACAGACCACTTTGGACATGTTTTTCAAGAAGCGAGCTGCCAAAAGACC